>NC_091292.1:22341678-22346678 GCF_038502225.1 Cherax quadricarinatus | reverse complement strand
AAGACAAGAACGGCAATTAAAAACAAGGAAGGTGAAGAGAAGGAGGGTGGGGGGGGCAAATGTCAGGTTACATCACAAATATTCTGAAGTTTAGAGTATTTTACAAGGTAATGAGAAGGGCTGGCGTCAGCAGAGAAGCATGATAAAAACCTTAGGTGTTGCTATGGGCTCTTCTCTATTTCCTGGTCTACTTCCTGTTATTGGAGTACGTCCTTCTCTCCTGCTTCGCTGTGTGGACGATGCCTCTGTTCTTTGTTCATGTCATCAAGTCTCTTCCAACCTTTCTCGATACCTTTAACAATCTTGTTTCTTTCATCAAGTTCAGAGCTGAATCCAACCATTTGGTTCCTTTCCTTGATGTTCATGTCCGTCGCTCGGTGACAAGCTTTTCTTTATTTTTTTACGTTTATCGCAAGGCTTTATTGCTCAGTGACATACATATTCAATATTTTTCTTGTTATGCTTCTTCCGTCGAAAATGTGTTCTCGTTTCGCTGTTTCTCCGTGCTCTCTGCATCTGTAATCCTCAATTTTTTGACTCGGATATTTACAATTTTCTCAGCTCGCTCTTTCTCTCTCTCGCTTTGGCTGTCCTCCCGATTTCATAAACTACACTCATGCTAAACAGACTTTCTTCTCTCCCAAACTCACTTTTTCCGTGAAATCTCCTGTTCTTTGTCTTCTGGAGAGCGAAACTTTGCCACTATAAAATGTCGCGTTAGTTGAACACTTTTCCTTTTACCTAACATATTTTCGATAATTTTTCCAACATTATCACACTTATAAATCTTAGCAGCATCCTCCGTCATTTAGATGCCAAACTTCATTTTCGCCAAACTAACATCCTTTGTAGTAGTTTAGTTCATACTTTTGCCACTGATTCTTCTTCTTCTCTTCAATACTTTGGTGAAACTGGCTACTCCCTTTCTGACATACTTAAGTAACAGAAAGGAAGTGCTCTTTGCTGTCACTAATGATGCTCTTTTCCTGTTAACTGGTTCTCTGTTAAAACTATCTACCCTTCTTCCAGCCTTCATGGACGCCATGTTGTTGAAGCATCCCTCACACAACATTCCGAACAGGAAACTTATCCTGGCATTGTCTCTGCTTGTGCCAGGCAGGCATAAGCAGAGAATTCTTGTTACTTGACCTGACCTTTGCCTCCTCTCCTTGCCTCCTCACCTTTCCTGCTTTTCATTACATTTCTTGTCTATTGCTCTGTCCTACCGGGGTTTGTCTCGCATGATTTTTGTACTAAGTCTGTTGGCCAGAAGCACTCCTGCACTGCTCCTCGCTTCTTATGCACTACTACTACTAGTAGTAGTGCTGCTGCTATTACTACTACTACTACTATTACTAGCAGCAGTGCTGCTGCTGCTACTTTACCACTACACTATCATAATTTTCCCTAGGTTTCTATGTACTATTTATGCTACCTTAATTCTACCTCTACCAATGAAGCAATGCTACCACTTTTAAACTTACTGCCACTTCTACCACCACTACTACCATTACTTCTAACAGAACTAATACTATTTTTAATACAATTACGATTTCTAACATTACTATTCTAATGCTACTACTACTACTACTAGTTCTAACGCTACTACTACTATTTCTACTATTTTTATTACTTGTACTACAAATACTATCACTACCACTACCGCCACCACTATTACTTCTATTATAACTATTATTTTTACTACTACTATTACCACTGCTGTTACCTCTAGTTCCACTACTATTACTTCTCTCTTCCCCCCCCCCCTCCTCGTACATATTTTGGCCTTCTCTTCTCTTTTCAGACTGACTTGTTAATGGTCCAAGTTGGACAGAAACGTCGATATTACTTTCCTACTCCTAAGGGCGAGTTATTTGTATTTTATATTCGAGTTAAAACCAGAAACGCCAACGACAAAATAACTGAAAATAATAATAATAATAATAATTGGATTTTTTTAATTGCATTAGAGTAATCAATGACAATATGCCTTGCTTAGTCTTCTAGCATACTTAATACTAGAAACACTAACGGGAATAAATAAAACGGAAGAGCAAGGGACCCCTCTTTCTACACTTACTCGAGCTCTTTCTAACTCTTTTCACTTTCCTTCTTCACATCCTCTCTTCCACCCGTCCTCCTCTCACCTTTCATCATCCTCTCTGAGGCTTGCTCTGTGTCAAGCATAGCTCGCTTCAGCACAAACATAGATAAACATTTTTCGCAGCATCCTCCAACGTAAACAGACTGATGTTACAGCAGCCATGCTTAGGCTTCGTTACAAATACTTCTGACAATTTGACATATACCCAAACGATGGTGAGACTAAATGCAAAGTATGTAGTCAGACTTATTGTCACTTTCTTGAACGGTACGTTATTAATTGTTCACGTATTGAGGAATATAGAGATTGTATAGCCACCTAAATGATATGTCAAGTTATTTTACTAATGAAAATGTGACACCAGATATAAATAATTACTGATGGTTTGCTCGTAACTCATGAAATCATATACTAATATACATATCTATCTATCTATCTATCTATCTATATATATATATATATATATATATATATATATATATATATATACACACACACACATATATATATATATATAACGTGCCGAATAGATAAAACATGCGATTTTACCTGAAATAGTAATGCTGTTTTTGCCGAATAAGGCAAGCGAAAATTTGTGTAAGCAATAATGTCACAAAAATCATTCTGTGCCTAACGAAAAAATGTGTTTCATTGTGTTTGTTTATTATTAAATTACTGTAAACTTATCTAAAATATATTTAGTTGGATTAGGCTAAATTAAATTGTACTAGTTATAATAAGGTTAGGTAAGTTTTTAAGGTTCTTTTGGTACAAAATTATTAATTTTTACATTAACATAAATGAAAAAAAAATATCTTTAAACGTATAAGAGAAAATTTTAGAAACGGCTTAATTTTAAACGAGTTTTTGCTAGTTGACCTATTTTTACCTACTCGGTACCACACACACACACACACACACACACACACACACACACACACACACACACACACACACACACACACACACACACACACACACACACACACACACACACACACACACACACACACCAAAACACACACACACACACACACACACACACACACACACACACACACACACACACACACACACACACACACACACACACACACACACATATATATATATATATTTCTTTCTTTCAACACACCGGCCGTATCCCACCGAGGCGGGGTGGCCCAAAAGGAAAAACGAAAGTTTCTCCTTTTACATTTAGTAATATATACAGGAGAAGAGGTTACTAGCCCCTTGCTCCCGGCATTTTGGTTGCCTCTTACAACACGCATGGCTTACGGAGGAAGAATTCTGTTCCACTTCCCCATGGAGATAAGAGGAAATAAACAAGAATAAGAACTAGAAAGAAAATAGAAGAAAACCCAGAGGGGTGTGTATATATGTGCTTGTACATGTATGTGTAGTGTGACCTAAGTGTAAGTAGAAGTAGCAAGACGTACCTGAAATCTTGCATGTTCATGAGACAGAAAAAAGGACACCAGCAATCCTACCATCATGTAAAACAATTACAGGCTTTCGTTTTACACTCACTTGGCAGGACGGTAGTACCTCCCTGGGCGGTTGCTGTCTACCAACCTACTACCTATATATACATATATATATACATATATATATACATATATACATATATATATACATATATACATATATATATATATATATATGGTGTAGTTCCTAGACCTTTTGAGTATCCATAGTAACTTGTGCTACCGTCGACAGGATGGATAGGGGTGCACAACGAACTACCTCCGTAGGGAGCAAAATCTAAAGAATATTTTTCGTATCATTTGATCACTGGGTGTAAAGTTTCATTGATATATAAGGCTTTCTTAACATAAAGGGCTCATTGACGTGTGAGGTTCTTTTGGTGTCAGGTTTCATTAATGTATGAGGAGTTACCTTCACGAGTCATTACTGATGTACGAATTAGTATTGATATACACTTTGGCATACGTGCCATCATTGACTATCTGACTACCTATCTTTGACTAACCGTCGTTGACTAACTAACCATTATTGACATACAAGCCATCACTGACCAACTATCCATCATTGCTTAAGCAGCCATCTCTGACATACGAACCATCAGTGAAGTTCGAACTATCACTGAGGTTCCTCACGTCATCTCTCTCCTCCTCCTTCGGAGGAAGGTAATGCTGGTCACGTTTTGCCTGGACATGTCGTACTCCCAATGGGAGGACCTCGTCCTCAAGCCTGCCAGCGACAAAATTGGATTATAGAGTATAAGCTCAAATGAGTGTGAATTTTTTCGGAATTATATATCATGCGAATCATAAGGCGCAGGAGGTGTGGCGTGTGACAGTTGGTAAGGAAAAATATGTATATTAAGAGTAGTTCATCTGGACTTCTTTTTAATTAGGCTTGCAGCGAATGACTGCAACTGTGTCACTATTCCTGCAGCATATCTGCACACAAACATCAAGAATTATTTAATTACTATTGAGATTACAGTAACCTCTTATTGTAAAAACACTTATAGTTTCAAGCTTCTTGGCAGATATACACTAAAATTTTATATCTTTTGATGTATATACACAAAGATACACAATTCGCAATGTATATCCACTCTCTTGGTGTATATTTTCTGTGACTGGATTGTGTTAGTACTGCAATAAGTTATACACACACGTGATGGTCAATTATATACAAAGCTGCAAAAAACATAGATTTTAGAGGCTGTTATATATCTGATAGCCTATTTAAAAGCAAATAGAAAGAACGATATAAGAAGAAAAAACTTTTATAGCATAAAAAATGAAACCGCCCTTGCAAAATTTTGATACCCATGAAACTCCACATCATATACTTCCATATTTCTAGTAGACTCCCCGACGCTACGATACAATTTGCATATATTCCACCCATCCCGCCTTAG
>NC_091292.1:22314178-22339178 GCF_038502225.1 Cherax quadricarinatus | reverse complement strand
TTTTGTCTTTAAATAAAACATACATGAAATATAGGGGGTGGTATGAGAAAATTCTCAAACAGCTTCAGGGAGAACCTAGAGTTTTCCCTGAAGCAAGTTTATTCTTTTCTCTGAGGATGAGGGTCCCCAGGACAGTTCTAGAGGTGGTACCTCTCTGTATTTATATGTATGTATATATCCTAGGTAGTCGGTTGGTAGACAGCAAGCACCCTGGGAGGTACTACCGTCCTGCCTAGTGAATGTGAAATGGAAACCTGTAATTGATTTACATGATGGTAGGATTGCTGGTGTCTCTTCTGTCTCATAAACATGCAAGGTTTCAAGTACGTCTTGCTACATCTCCTTACACTTACGTCGCACTACACATGCATGTAAATATACAAATCCCTTTGGGTTGTCTTCTGCTTTCTTCCTAGTTCTTGTTCTTGTTTATTTCCGCTTATCTCCATGGGAAAGTAGAAAAGAATTCTTCTTCCATAAGCCATGTGTGTCATAAGAGGCGACTAAAATGCCAGGAGCAAAGGGTTAGTAATCCTTTCTCCCCTATAATTTACTAAATTAAAAAAAATTGTTTTCTTTGCCTCGGTGGGATACGGACAGTTTGTTGAAAGAAACAAGACACACACACACACACACACACACACATATATATATATATATATATATATATATATATATATATATATATATATATATATATATATATATATATATATATATATATATATATATTTATTTATTATTAACACACTGGCCGATTCCCACCAAGGCAGGGTGGTCCGAAAAAGAAAAACTTTCACCATCATTCACTCCATCACTGTCTTGCCAGAAGGGTGCTTTACACTACAGTTTTTAAACTGCAACATTAACATTCCTCCTTCAGAGTGCAGGCACTGAACTTCCCATCTCCAGGGCTCAAGTCCGGCCTGCCGGTTTCCCTGAATCCCTTCATAAATGTTACTTTGCTCACACTCCAACAGCACGTCAAGTATTAAAAACCATTTGTCTCCATTCACTCCTATCAAACACGCTCACGCATGCCCGCTGGAAGTCCAAGCCTCTCGCACACAAAACCTCTTTTACCCCCTCCCTCCAACCATTCCTAGGCCGACCCCTACCCCGCCTTCCTTCCACTACAGACTGATACACTCTTGAAGTCATTCTGTTTCGCTCCATTCTCTCTACATGTCCGTACCACCTCAACAACCCTTCCTCAGCCCTCTGGACAACAGTTTTGGTAATCCCGCACCTCCTCCTAATTTCCAGACTACGAATTCTCTGCATTATATTCACACCACACATTGTCCTCAGACATGACATCTCCACTGCCTCCAGCCTTCTCCTCGCTGCAACATTCATCACCCATGCTTCACACCCATATAAGAGCGTTGGTAAAACTATACTCTCATACATTCCCCTCTTTGCCTCCACGGACAAAGTTCTTTGTCTCCACAGACTCCTAAGTGCACTGCTCACCCTATTCCCCTCATCAATTCTATGATTCACCTCATCTTTCATAGACCCATCCGCTGACACGTCCACTCCCAAATATCTGAATACATTCACCTAATCCATACTCTCTCCCTCCAATCATATATCCAATCTTTCATCACCTAATCTTCTTGTTATCCTCATAACCTTACTCTTTCCTGTATTCACTTTTAATTTTCTTCTTTTGCATACCCTACCAAATTCATCCACCAACCTCTGCAACTTCTCTTCAGAATCTCCCAAGAGCACAGTGTCATCAGCAAAGAGCAACTGTGACAACTCAAACTTTATGCGTGATTCTTTATCTTTTAACTCCACGCCTCTTGCCAAGACCCTCGCATTTACTTCTCTTACAACCTCATCTATAAATTTATTAAACAACCACGGTGACATCACACATCCTTGTCTAAGGCCTACTTTTACTGGGAAATAATCTCCCTCTTTCCTACATACTCTAACTTGAGCCTCACTATCCTCGTAAAACCTCTTCACTGCTTTCAGTAACCTACCTCCTACACCATACACCTGCAACATCTCCCACATTGCCTCCCTAACCACCCTGTCATACGCCTTTTCCAAATCCATAAATGCCACAAAATCCTCTTTAGCCTTATGTAAATACTGTTTACTTATATGTTTCATTGTAAACACCTGGTCCACACACCCCCTACCTTTCCTAAAGCCTCCTTGTTCATCTGCTATCCTATTCTCAGTCTTACTCTTAATTCTTTCAATAATAACTCTACCATACACTTTACCAGGTATACTCAACAGACTTATCCCCCTATAATTTTTGCACTCTCTTTTGTCCCCTTTGCCTTTATACAAAGGAACTACGCATGGTCTCTGCCAATCCCTAGGTACCTTACCCTCTTCCATACATTTATTAAATAATTGCACCAACCACTCTAAAACTATATCCCCACCTGCTTTTAACATTTCTATCTTTATCCCATCAATCCCGGCTGCCTTTCCCCCTTACATTTTACCTACTGCCTCACGAACTTCCTCCAGACTCACAACTGGCTCTTCCTCACTCCTACAAGATGCTATTCCTCCTTGCCCTATACACGAAATCACAGCTTTCCTATCTTCATCAACATTTAACAATTCCTCAAAATATTCCCTCCATCTTCCCAATACCTCTAACTCTCCATTTAATAACTCTCCTCTCCTATTTTTAACTGACAAATCCATTTGTTCTCTAGGCTTCCTTAACTTGTTAATCTCACTCCAAAACTTTTTCTTATTTTCAACAAAATTTGTTGATAGCATCTCACCCACTCTCTCATTTGCTCTCTTTTTACATTGCTTCACCACTCTCTTAACCTCTCTCTTTTTCTCCATATACTCTTCCCTCCTTGCATCACTTCTACTTTGTAAAAACTTCTCATATGCTAACTTTTTCTCCCTTACTACTCTCTTTACATCTTCATTCCACCAATCGCTCCTCTTCCCTCCCGCACCCGCTTTCCTGTAACCACAAACTTCTGCTGAACACTCTAACACTACATTTTTAAACCTACCCCATACCTCTTCGACCCCATTGCCTATGCTCTCATTAGCCCATCTATCCTCCAATAGCTGTTTATATCTTACCCTAACTGCCTCCTCTTTTAGTTTATAAACCTTCACCTCTCTCTTCCCTGATGCTTCTATTCTCCTTGTATCCTATCTACCTTTTACTCTCAGTGTAGCTACAACTAAAAAGTGATCTGATATATCTGTGGCCCCTCTATAAACATGTACATCCTGAAGTCTACTCAACAGTCTTTTATCTACCAATACATAATCCAACAAACTACTGTCATTTCGCCCTACATCATATCTTGTATACTTATTTATCCTCTTTTTCTTAAAATATGTATTACCTATAACTAAACCCCTTTCTATATAAAGTTCAATCAAAAGGCTCCCATTATCATTTACACCTGGCACCCCAAACTTACCTACCACACCCTCTCTAAAAGTTTCTCCTGCTTTGGCATTCAGGTCCCGTACTACAATTACTCTCTCTCTTGGTTCAAAGGTTCCTATACATTCACTTAACATCTCCCCAAATCTCTCTCTCTCCTCTACATTTCTCTCTTCTCCAGGTGCATACACGCTTATTATGACCCACTTTTCGCATCCAACCTTTACTTTAATCCACATAATCCTTGAATTTACACATTCTTATTCTCTTTTCTCCTTCCATAACTGATCCTTCAACATTACTGCTACCCCTTCCTTAGCTCTAACTCTCTCAGATACTCCAGATTTAATCCCATTTATTTCCCCCCACCGAAACTCCCCTACCCCCTTCAGCTTTGTTTCGCTTAGGGCCAGGACATCCAACTTCTTTTCATTCATAACATCAGCAATCATCTGTTTCATGTCATCCGCACTACATCCACGCACATTCAAGCATTGCAGTTTTATAAAGTTTTTCTTCTCATAATTTTTAGTAAATGTCTACAGAAGGGGTTACTAGCCCATCGCTCCCGGCATTTTAGTCGCCTCATACGACACGCATGACTTACGGAAGAAAGATTCTTTTCCACTTCCCCATGGACAATAGAAGAAATAAAGAAGAACAAGAGCTATTTAGAAAAAGGAGTAAAACCTAGATGTATGTATATATATATATGCATGTGCGTGTCTGTGAAGTGTGACCAAAGTGTAAGTAGGAGTAGCAAGATATCCCTGTTATCTAGCGTGTTTATGAGAAAGAAAAAGACACCAGCAATCCTACCATCATGCAAAACAGTTTACAGGTTTCTGTTTCACAGTCATCTGGCAGGACGGTAGTAATTCCCTGGGTGGTTGCTGTCTACCAACTTACTACCTACATATATATATATATATATATATATATATATATATATATATATATATATATATATATATATATATATATATATATATATATATATATATATATATATATATGAATAATCCACTATGAACTAATTGAGGGTTGTCATTTTCTCAATATTTAAAAATGAATTTAGAATTTTCAGTTAGCCTCGGTTCGTGAATATAATAATAATAATAATAATAATAATAATAATAATAATAATAATAATAATAATAATAATAATAATAATAATAATAATAATTATCATATACAACACCTTGGGGGAAAAGATGGATACATGGTTTGATCAGGAAGGAAATGGTAGTGTTAATTCTTTGTTTTAAAACACTCCCTAGAAGTGTACAGTACATAAGATATACAGTACTCTTCCGTATCTCAAATAAAGATCAGTAGTGATCCACAGATACTCACCCGTCATTCTCTCTCTCTCTCTCTCTCTCTCTCTCTCTCTCTCTCTCTCTCTCTCTCTCTCTCTCTCTCTCTCTCTCTCTCTCTCTCTCTCTCTCTGTCTCTCTCTCTCTCTCTCTCTCTCTTTATACATACAATCCTTGGTGGGGTGTACCACTGAATCAGAATTATACGGTGAGCCCTGATACATACGCAAACACAAGGGGGGAAAGTTCAGGTGACTGTGAGATGAGTTCCACTAAAACCACTGCCCCGTCATCCAGCACTGAAACCAGTGCCCCGTCATCCAACACTGAAACCTGTGCCCCGTCATCCAGCACTGAAACCAGTGCCCCGTCATCCAGCACTGAAACCAGTGCCCCGTCATCCACCACTGAAACCAGTGCCCCGTCATCCAGCACTGAAACCAGTGCCCCGTCATCCAACACTGAAACCTGTGCCCATTCATCCAACATTGAAACCAGTGCCCGTCATCCAACACTGAAACCACTGCCCCGTCATCCAACATTGAAACCAGTGCCCCGTCATCCAACACTGAAACCTGCGCCCATTCATCCAACACTGAAACCAGTGCCCGTCATCCAACACTGAAACCAGTGCCCGTCATCCAACACTGAATTACATGAAACAGTTGACACAACACAACTCATGATTCATCTCTTGTGCATATCATCATTTTTTCTAGTCGTTTAGTGCTTAGACGCAGGATGTAGTCTGGAACTGAAGGAGAATGGGGACAAAGCCTCATAGGTTTCATTATTAGGGCTTAATATTTACCTTACTGGTGTCTGTGATATTACATGTTCAGCCTGTGGACTTGCAGGTTCATCTGTAAAAGCTGGTCCATTAGTACACTGATTATGTTGGAAATGTTGATTATGGATTAAATAATATTCCAGTTTAGGTTTTAAGAAGATAACCTTAACATATGAGAGTGATTTTATCTGGTCGGAAACATCATTTAGTTATTATGAAATTAATATTAAGGAAATTCGCACATGATGTTTCTGAGAATATTTTGGTTCGTGATTTTATTCTTTAATTGGTTTATTTAATTATATATGCAGTAAGATCACAGTAAACAGGTGATATCAGAATATGCAAAACAATCACTGTGAAAGAATAGTGAAATTCCAAGCGCTTTCGTGACTTCTCACATTATCAGGGAATTATAAAAACAAAATATCAAAGAGAGGCATATAAAGGGTCAAGATTACACCTTAACATCACATCCCGCAACAAAGCAACACCCCACACACGCGTGACGACACCCGACTCGGTGAAACCCACCTAATACTCTACCCAAGAATAAATATTTATTGCTTGTTTAATGTATCATTAAATTCTTACCAAATTTTATTAATTATAAATGAATCCAATTTATATAACCAAAGGAAATATTCATATTATTGTCAAAACTGCTTTTTATGAAACATGATTCTATTATATTCCTGTCGACCATGGACTTGCTTGAAACAACTTTCTCAGCCTTTTGAAAATCAATTGGATGGTTAAAATCTCTCACAGGAATAAATAGAGCATTAGAATCTTGTCCAGTTCCAATGCTATATTTATGTTGTTTTAATCTTAGTTCGAGACTTTTACCAGTGTGACCGTAATAAACTTTATCGCAAATTTTGCAAGGAATTTTATAGACACACCCGTCAGCATTTTGGGGGAAATTCTTTATCAAAAGTTTTTTTTTACTGTATCAAGATTTTAAATACAACTTTGATATTAAAAGTCTTAAAAAGAGAAGGCATATGAACCAAGTTTTCATGGTAACGGAGAACCAACATATTTTTAGTTCAATAAGGTTGGTTGTCCCTTTTTGGATTGTAAAAAGTATTTCTAGCAATTTTAAAAGATTTATCGATTACGTTTCTTGTGTATTTCAGATAATAGCCATTTCATAAATTTTGGATATTTCTTCATCTATGATCTCTGGACTACATATACGTAAAGCTTTCAAAAACATTGATGAGAAAACCGAAAGTTTAACTCTATCTCGATGTGAAGAATAAGAGTGCACATAGGAACAGTTATTTGTAGGTTTTCTGTAAATTTTAAAAAATCTAGAAAAGGCAATAAGTTATTTGCTTCGAAGTCAACAGTAAAGTTTATAGATTGGGCTAAGCTATTTTGAGATTTTGGCTTAAATAGCAACGCTCTTCTTGCCGAATAAGGCAAGTGAAAATTTGTGCATGCAGTAATTTCGCAAAAATCATTATTGTAAACTTTTCTAAAATATATTTAGTTGGATAGGCTAAATTAAAATGTGCTAGTTATAATAAGGTTAGGTAATTTTTCTTAGGTTCTTTTGGTAAAAAAAATTATTAATTTTTACATTAACCTAAATGAAAAAAAAATATATCTTTAAACGTATAAGAGAAAATTTTAGAAAATACTTAATTCTAAATGAGTTTTTGCTAATTGAACAGTTTTGCCTATTCGGCACGACATATATATATATATATATATATATATATATATATATATATATATATATATCTATATATATCTATATATATATATATATATATATCTATATATATATATATATATATATATATATATATATATATTATATATATATATATATATATGCTGAATCTGGCTGCACATATCTAAGAGTGGAAAGGAACGTGATGGAAAAAATAGCATCCACCCGTTAGAGGCTTACTCACCAGTTTCTTAAGCACCAACGAAACTTTGATGAGGTCACTGATGTATCACCAGACAGTACCTTCTTAATTGTCAAGATGCGTCTCCAGGCTGATTCCTAAAATGAAGGACATGAACGGTGAACCCACACTTGAGGGACCTGATCTCAATTCGGTGTTAAAAATTGCCTCCTTCCCAAAAGTAAAGCAGCTACATTAGTTATATAACAATACTTGCTCAAAGTGTATTTTACTAAATTCGCCAGAATTTATATAATGTAAGCCTAATTTTCCTATTCTAAAAAGTTACATAACTTCTTTCAGTGCTATATGACCCTCGTGGGTTTAGCGCTTAGTTTTGATCATAATAATAATAATAATAATAATAATAATAATAATAATTATTTTATTTTTTTTTTATTATCACACTGGCCGATTCCCACCAAGGCAGGGTGGCCCGAAAAAGAAAAACTTTCACCATCATTCACTCCATCACTGTCTTGCCAGAAGGGTGCTTTACACTACAGTTTTTAAACTGCAACATTAACACCCCTCCTTCAGAGTGCAGGCACTGTACTTCCCATCTCCAGGACTCAAGTCCGGCCTGCCGGTTTCCCTGAATCCCTTCATAAATGTTACTTTGCTCACACTCCAACAGCACGTCAAGTATTAAAAACCATTTGTCTCCATTCACTCCTATCAAACACGCTCATGCATGCCTGCTGGAAGTCCAAGCCCCTCGCACACAAAACCTCCTTTACCCCCTCCCTCCAACCCTTCCTAGGCCGACCCCTACCCCGCCTTCCTTCCACTACAGACTGATACACTCTTGAAGTCATTCTGTTTCGCTCCATTCTCTCTACATGTCCGAACCACCTCAACAACCCTTCCTCAGCCCTCTGGACAACAGTTTTGGTAATCCCGCACCTCCTCCTAACTTCCAAACTACGAATTCTCTGCATTATATTCACACCACACATTGCCCTCAGACATGACATCTCCACTGCCTCCAGCCTTCTCCTCGCTGCAACATTCATAACCCACGCTTCACACCCATATAAGAGCGTTGGTAAAACTATACTCTCATACATTCCCCTCTTTGCCTCCAAGGACAAAGTTCTTTGTCTCCACAGACTCCTAAGTGCACCACTCACTCTTTTTCCCTCATCAATTCTATGATTCACCTCATCTTTCATAGACCCATCCGCTGACACGTCCACTCCCAAATATCTGAATACGTTCACCTCCTCCATACTCTCTCTCTCCAATCTGATATTCAATCTTTCATCACCTAATCTTTTTGTTATCCTCATAACCTTACTCTTTCCTGTATTCACCTTTAATTTTCTTCTTTTGCACACCCTACCAAATTCATCCACCAATCTCTGCAACTTCTCTTCAGAATCTCCCAAGAGCACAGTGTCATCAGCGAAGAGCAGCTGTGACAACTCCCACTTTGTGTGTGATTCTTTATCTTTTAACTCCACGCCTCTTGCCAAGACCCTCGCATTTACTTCTCTTACAACCCCATCTATAAATATATTAAACAACCACGGTGACATCACACATCCTTGTCTAAGGCCTACTTTTACTGGGAAAAAATTTCCCTCTTTCCTACATACTCTAACTTGAGCCTCACTATCCTCGTAAAAACTCTTCACTGCTTTCAGTAACCTACCTCCTACACCATACACTTGCAACATCTGCCACATTGCCCCCCTATCCACCCTGTCATACGCCTTTTCCAAATCCATAAATGCCACAAAGACCTCTTTAGCCTTATCTAAATACTGTTCACTTATATGTTTCACTGTAAACACCTGGTCCACACACCCCCTACCTTTCCTAAAGCCTCCTTGTTCATCTACTATCCTATTCTCCGTCTTACTCTTAATTCTTTCAATTATAACTCTACCATACACTTTACCAGGTACACTCAACAGACTTATCCCCCTATAATTTTTGCACTCTCTTTTATCCCCTTTGCCTTTATACAAAGGAACTATGCATGCTCTCTGCCAATCCCTAGGTACCTTACCCTCTTCCATACATTTATTAAATAATTGCACCAACCACTCCAAAACTATATCCCCACCTGCTTTTAACATTTCTATCTTTATCCCATCAATCCCAGCTGCCTTACCCCCTTTCATTTTACCTACTGCCTCACGAACTTCCCCCACACTCACAACTGGCTCTTCCTCACTCCTACAAGATGTTATTCCTCCTTGCCCTATACACGAAATCACAGCTTCCCTATCTTCATCAACATTTAACAATTCCTCAAAATATTCCCTCCATCTTCCCAATACCTCTAACTCTCCATTTAATAACTCTCCTCTCCTATTTTTAACTGACAAATCCATTTGTTCTCTAGGCTTTCTTAACTTGTTAATCTCACTCCAAAACTTTTTCTTATTTTCAACAAAATTTGTTGATAACATCTCACCCACTCTCTCATTTGCTCTCTTTTTATATTGCTTCACCACTCTCTTAACTTCTCTCTTTTTCTCCATATACTCTTCCCTCCTTGCATCACTTCTACTTTGTAAAAACTTCTCATATGCTAACTTTTTCTCCCTTACTACTCTCTTTACATCATCATTCCACCAATCGCTCCTCTTCCCTCCTGCACCCACTTTCCTGTAACCACAAACTTCTGCTGAACACTCTAACACTACATTTTTAAACCTACCCCATACCTCTTCGACCCCATTGCCTATGCTCTCATAATAATAATAATAATAATAATAATAATAATAATAATGCTATATAACTTCATTCACCTTTCTTTAAGGAGTCAAATCTTCAAGTGACTCGAAGTTCTCTGAGCTATTATAAAAGATGATGAAAATGGCCGAAAGGGGAGTAGCCGAGACGAGGGGACAAAAATGAAAACTATATTATCAAGTGAACCAAACATCCAAAGAGGAATACTTCAGTATAAGGAGAGTGGGCGAGGGCAACGTCAACTCTATTCATGAATTCAAATGTAAACACGGCCCACTCCATGGGGTTGAGGGTTGTATAACACGGATTGATTATGATTACAGGGCCAGACCCAGGAGCTAGAGCTCGGTCCTGCACATGTGAGCAAATGCATATTACAACAGAAATACGCATTTGTAAATACATTATGCTGGCAGCTCCAGTATAGTGTAATCTGTTATTGTGAGATCGTTAACTCGTACTGTTGATCAGTGGGACTATATCAGTGCACCTAGCTGGAGAGAGGAAAATATTAGTGGAATAGATATTTAACAAAAGTCAGTATTCTTGGCTACACCAAAAGCTTTGAGTTGAGCTCTAATTTAATGCTTATGGGAAACTTGATAATCACCCATTGTGCATGGCATTACTGTTTCGTTTACCTTGGAGAAAATTTCAATTCTTGCTCATTCTCGCTTGTAAATCCTATGTGTTAGTGGTGGTATAATTATTCTTAAAGAAATATACCTGTAGCGGATTATGAGTGGGACTCATCCGTGCTTCCCATGAGCAAACTTAAAGCAGAACAAACTCGAGAGTAAGTCTCAGCTGGAGAGTAAGTCTCAGCTGGAGAGTGAGTCTCAGCTGGAGAGTGATTCTCAGCTGGATTAATATTACCTACCCGAGATGTTGCCAGTCGATGATATAGTAAGCATTATTTTCCTATCCCAACTGATAAAGAGAAACTCAGTTGGATATCAAAATACGAAAAAAAAATTCTTTCTGTGCCCGTCTCAATGTAGGTTATAACCTCTACAAAAAAAATCGGCTACATAACGATTAGGAGAAGTAAATATGGCTCTGCTCCCATCTCAGTTTTGCTGCAGCTCTCACTTTCCGACAGCCCCTCTGCCTCTTTCATCTCGCTTATTCCTCTCTTATTCTCTTTTGCCTCTTCCTCATTTAGCAACACTGAGGTTACCCTGGGGCACTCTTATGTACTCAGTCCCTCATCTCATTATATAGCACACAGTTTCCACGTGTTCCCATTTTCTCTTTTCTCCAGGTAATCTCCCCTTCCTCACCATCATAAACTTCACCATTTCCCCTTCCACAACAAACTCTCCCTCGCCTCGTTTGTGTACTTTTTTTAGACATTTTTCCTTCTCCATGATCCTGTTTAAGTGGTAACTGTCCTGTTAGATCAGAAACACTAATGTTTGTTTCACTGAACGTGAGCAGTTTTTATTCAGGATGCACATGTATTGTGTGTGTGTGTGTGTGTGTGTGTGTGTGTGAGTGTGTGTGTGTGTGTGTGTATGTATTTATATATATATATATATATATATATATATATATATATATACATATATATATATGTATATATATATATATTTATATATATATATATATATATATTTATATATATTTACATGTATATATATATGTAAGTATACAATATATTTATATATATATATAAATATATATATATATATATATATATATAAATATACATATAATACATATATATATATATATATATATATATATATAATGTCGTGTCGAATAGGTAAAACTGGTCAATTAACAAGAACTCATTTAAAATTAAGTCCATTCTAAAATTTTCTCTATAACGTTTAAAGATATATATTTTTTTCATTTATGTTAATGTAAAAATTAATAATTTTGTACCAAAAGAAACTTAGAAAGCTTAGCTAACCTTATTATAACAAGCGCAATTTAATTTAGCCTAATCCAACTAAATATATTTTACTTAAGTTTACAATAATTTAAAAATAAAGAAACACAATGAAATATATTTTTTTTCGTTAGGTTCAGAATGATTTTTGCGAAAATATTGCATGCACAAATTTTCGCTTGCCTTATTCGGCAAGAAGAACGTTGCTATTTGAGCCAAAATCGCAAGTTTTACCTATTCGGGACGAGATGTATGTATATATAATCAATGAAACCACGAAACAAGCGGAATTGATTCATTTGCCAAACTGTGGCAGGCCAGGATTCGACCCAACGATACACTGTCCCGCCTCAAGAGACAACACAACGTACTTGGCACATTATCCACTATGCCATCGATCCTACAAACAACATGAGCCTAGCGCACTAGACTTGTTTCATGTTGCGAGGACACTCGTGGCAGTGGATGTTCAAGGATTAATGTGGGACAATGTGTCGTTGGGTCGAATCCTGGCCTGCCGCAGTTTGGTAAATGATTCAATACCACTTGTTACGTGGTTTCATTGCTATATAGACCGCTTGATAAGGCGGGTATTCAAACAGGAGGAGGCTGAAATTAATCTTTGAACATTCATTGCCACGAGTGTCCTCGCAACATGAAACATGCCTTGTGCACTAGGCTCATGTTTGTGATGTAGTTCAGCTGGGCTTGTGAGGTCTCTGGGGAGACCTAATTTAACCAACTGTATGGTCACCTTGCCTTGGCAAATGTCTGTCAGAGACACGCCTTTCCGGCTTAAGTCTCAGCATCTTTGTTCGTCACCGGCGTCAGACCTAGGCGTCAGGTCGTACACGTGGTTGTGAGGTGTGCTTGGACCACCATATAAGCCCACGGAACAGCCGAGCAAGGAGGTTGTTGGTGACAGGTCCGGGGAGCGAGAGCTCTGGACAGCCGCGTGTGTAGTGAACCACGCATTGGGAATCTCGGGTCAGCTGGTCGGTGAATTAAGAGTGAGTACTAGTCCGTGTTACTTATAACATCTACCTTTCCCCCTGGTAATAAGTCTCATAGGTCAATTGTTATATTATGTAAATGTCCATCAGTATATGTGGTATTCTAGCCCTTTCATGTTATTAAGTAAACTATAGCCATAGTTCCCATTTTTTTATTTGTACCTCCATATGCTATTCCCTATTCTGTTAAGCACTGGGATACACAGGAGACGTGCTCACTCGCTGGGATACCTCAGGTAGAGTGGGAAGAGTGTTGGTAAAGAAACCAGATAACTCTTATCGGTTCTGTGTGGATTATAGGAAAGTGAATGAATTACCAATAGCTGATAGTTATCCCTTGCCCCTATTCCAGAAAATTCTTGATTCATTCTGAACAGCTAAGTATTTTTCGAATTTGTACGCTAAGTCAGCTTATTGGGCCATCTCCGTTTCAGAAGAAGATAGAGAGAAGACAGCATTCTCAGATGGGGTCCGATTATACCAATTTAAGCAAATGCTTTACTGGTTAAAAACCGCGCCCTTTAGCTTCCAAAGAGCTATAAACTTCATCCTCAGCCCCGTGTTGGGTAGACACTCACTAGCATATCTTGATGATGTGGTAGTCTACTCCCGGTCATTTCCAGAACATGTGGACAACCTTGTGGAGACACTAATACCACTGGATAAAACAGGATTTAAGTTGAATGCAAAGAAATGTATAATAGCAGCCACTAGCTTTAAATTCCTAGGCTTTCAGGTGAGCCCTGAAGGGATTCGCCCTGACCCTGATAAGTGTAATGCAATATCTGAAATGCCAAGACCTAGAACAGCAAGGGAAGTCAGGAGGTTCCTAGGTGCAGCAGGATACTTTAGAAGACATATTAAGGGTTTTGCAGAGCTAGCAGCACCACTGATAGATCTAACTAAGAAGAAAGCTAAGTTTGTATGGAAAGAGGAACATGAGTTGGCTCACGAAAAATTAAAGGCTGAGCTTACAAGTGAGCCGGTATTAGTGGTCCCTGATTTTTCCAGAGAGTTTGAGATAAATACAGATGCTTCAGCAGTTGCAATAGGAGATTGCCTAATGCAAAAATACAAGGAAAATAACCCACACCCAGTAGCGTATTTTAGCAGAAAGATTAAAGGACCGGAAGTCAGGTATGCCATCACTGATAAAGAAGCCTTGGCAGTGGTAGAAAGTGTGAGATACTTTGAACCGTATGTATTTCAGCGCCATTTTAAAATAATAACAGATCACAGGGCATTGGTGCACATATTTATTAAAAAGAAAACTCGCTGTCCTAGGATGTCTAGATGGGGTTACGAACTGCCAGCGCACACGTACCAGATTCTTTATAAACCAGTAGCCTCACACCATGTACCAGACGTATTGAGTAGAAATGTAGCATCAATAAATGTTGATGTTAATATCGAGAATATGAACAATGAAAAAATAAGAGAGTACTAACCGGAAAAGAACAGGTGGAAGGAGATAATTGAGTATCTGGTGGGAGGGAAGCTCCCGTGCCACAAGCCAAGCCGCCCTATTGATGAATTCGAGATGAAAGACGGTGTGTTACATAGGATTACGGAGCTGAACGATCGTTCAGTACTGCAGGTAGTAATATCCAATGTCCTCAGGAAGGCCACTCTGAAGCTTGCACACTCATCCAAGATGGATGGCCATCCAGGTGTTTTTAGAACTTATAAGAGGGCCAAAGAAATGTTCTACTTTCCTGGTCTCCTGAATTATGTAACCGAATATGTAAAATGTTGTGGTAATTGCCAAAGGAGGAAAGGTAACCCTCAGGTAACGTGGAATTGCAAGCTTTTCCCGAGATTAAGGAGCCGTTGGACCGGGTTGGTGCAGATCTTATCGACTTGCATAAGTTATTCCGGCAATAGGTATGTTCTTGTGCTGGTGGACCATCTGTCACTGGTATACAACACTTGCACCCATCCCTAAGAAACACCTACAGACTGTTGCAGAGGCACTCCTTGATAGATTCGTAGCAATCTTTGGGCCCCCTAGAGAATTAGTAACAGATCAAGGTTCAGAGTTTAAAAGCAAGGTCCGGCAAAGGGCTATTATTAGACCTGGGAGACTTGAGGAAAAGCGGTAGCCAGCTTTCGTGCCACCACCATGCAAGAGGTGGAAGTTGATGGGTGAGGCTGAGCAGATGAAGGGTGGCCTTGGTGCCTAAGGAGTATTGTCGTGGTGAAGAAAAGCTGCTTGCTGAGTCGTGAAGTTCCCAGATGCTGTGCTTTCAACGAGAGGGACCCGCATGAGCGTTCCTAAACGCCAACAAAGTCCACACAATGAGACATGGCCCAATTTAGGAAGTGCTAGGGTCGGCCAGAAGCCCTGGCTAACCCCTCTTCTAGTAGAAGCAGTAGACAGATCTGGAGGTGAGATGACAAGAATACTTCAATGACCCTATGTTCTCCTTCGCCGATCCCTTCATATTTCTGCTGCCCTTGCCCAAGGATGTGTAGAGAGCTTCTCCCTGGGTCAATAGCCTGCCCCCAAGTCAAGCCAACCGTATCATTTACTACTAGCCAGTGAAGCTTGGGAAATGATGATTAGAGTGGTATTAGTATGGTATCTCTACTGCTAAGGGATGATCTATGTTTTGTCAGCTGTTGGGACATATATGCGTTGTATATTATGTGAGCTAGCTCCTTTCCGGGAGGGATCACCGTAGAGATAGGATGTAGTTCCTTTTCAGGTGGAGAACTGTAAACACCAATCGGCTCGCCGTCAGAAGAGGATTCATTTATGTGAGGGGAAGGGAGGTTTTCTTTTAGTTCCTAGAAATGGGATAATGATGGGTCCTGGTTGCGATTCCTGCATTGTCACGAATGGTAGCGGAAGGGTGCAAGAAAAATGTGACATTGTGGTCGTGTAATGGTTCAGTTGCAAGTACTTGAAGGAATAATACCCGCTGGAGCTGTTTTCTATGCCAGGAAAACCTTACGAGGTTTGGCTCAATGGTTAATTAGCGAGGGTGACTACAGGAGCTAGTTTATTTCTATTAAAGTACAGGAAGGCACTGAAGCCCGATATTTAGTTTTAAGGAGACATGACGGATAAGGAGGTTTCGCACCAGTCATTGTTATTCGTTTCTTGTGCTAGAATTTATTAAATCTACTGACCTCTGTGAGTTCATATTATTTGCTATTGTATTATAATAGAATTAAAAGGTTAGGATTAAAATAGTCTAATAACTTAAAATAAATTGTCCTAGTTCTCAGATATTTTAAACTGGGGCAGAAAGGGGAATGTGATGCAGTTCAGATGGGCTTGTGAGGTCTCTAGGGAGACCTAATTATATGGTCACACCTGCCTTGGCAAATGTCAGGTAGTCACGCCCACGTCTTAGGTCATTTGTTCTTGACGGCATCAGACCTCGGCGTCAGGTCATAACACGTGGTGCACACCCCATTGTGGAGGGGTACATTCACCACCACATAAGCCCAGGGAACAGCTGAGCAAGGGGTTGTTGGAGACAGGTCGGGGGAGCGAGAGCTCTGGACAGCCGCGTGTGTAGTGGACCATGCATTGGGAATCTCGGGTCAGCTGGTCAGTGAATTAAGAGTGAGTACTAGTCCTTTCCCCCTGGTAATAAGTCTCATAGTTCAATTGTTATATTATGTAAACGTCCATCAGGATATGTTGTATTCTAGCCCTTTTATGTTATTAAGTAAACTATAGTCATAGTTCCCATTTTTATTTGAACCTTCATATGCTATTCCCTATTCTGTTAAGCACTGGGATACACAGGAGACGTGCTCACTCGCTGGGATACCTCAGGTAGAGTGGGAAGAGGTCTCACATGTTGTTTGTAGGATTGATGGCGTAGTGGTTAGTGTGACACGTACGTTGTGTTCTCTTGAGGCGGGACAGTGTGTCGTGGTGTCGAATCCTGACCTGCCGCAGTTTGGTAAATGACTATATATATATATATATATATATATATATATATATATATATATATATATATATATATATATATATATGTAGTGCCGAATATGTAAAACTGGTCAATTAGCAAGAACTCATTTAAAATTAAGTCCTTTCTAAAGTTTTCTCTTATACGTTTAAAGATATATTTTTTTCATTAATGCTGATGTAAAAATTTATAATTTTGCACCAAAAGAAACTTAGAAAACTTACCTAACCTTATTATAACAAGAGCAATTTATTTTACTCTAACCCAACTAAATATATTTTAGATTTGTTTACAATAATTTAATACCAAACAAACACAGTGAAATATATATTTTTCGTTAGGTTCAGAATGATTTTGGCGAAATTATTGCATACACAAATTTTCACTTGTCCTATATGGCAAGATGAGCGTTGCTATTTAAGCCAAGATCGCGAGTTCTACCTATTCGGCACGATATATATATATATATATATATATATATATATATATATATATAAAGTGTGTGTGTGTGTGTGTTGTGCCGAATTATCAAGGAATTGTAAAAATGGTAGGACAGAAAACTTATTAGGCCGAGATATCACCTTATATATAACCTAACGCGCTGATCGTGGGAGGATAGCGAAGATTTTGTTAATTATTGAAAAAAAATATTCCCCGAAAGATCGTATAATTGGAATTGTGAGAAACTCATATGCTACACCGGCAAACTATGAAACAGCGTTCAAATATATTGATGATGAAATGTTATCAAAGTTGTTCATAATTTACATTTGGCCAAAATTGGAATATGCAACGGTTGTGTTGTGGCCACACTTCAAAAAACACATTAACAAGTTAGAAAATGTTCCACGAAGAGCTACAAAATGGTTACCAGAGCTGGTCATTATGAACTATGATGAAACGTTCAAAAGAGGTGAAATGATAACCAAATATAATGTCTTGAATGGATATGAAACAGTGGTTAACTAATAATATTTAGTAACTAACTCGGATAACAAGAAACCACTGTCGTGAAATGAGAAAAAAGTGAAGTGGAAAGTATAATAGAAACATTTTCTTCTCAAATGAGTTGTTCCTTAGTGGAATGCAACAAAGAAGGATTTAGTAAGTGCTGCATTCATTGGAAATTTTAAAAAATGTATATAGAATAGAGTTTTGAAGACGGGACGCCACTAGTAGCTGCAAATTGGTAATTGCAGACACCTCATAACTCGCCATGCAGAAATCATGAAGGAAAACAACTTGATTAAAAGGCTTAGTTTAGAAGGCTGCAATTATATGAACCTCTAATACATGCAAGAGCCAAATGACTGGAGGATGAAAAAAAAAAACAGCCTTCGCAGAATAATGGAGGTACCATTATGCTTCACTAAGATGATCATGAGATTAACTATAAACATTGTAATATGCAACATATATAACTATTTTTACGCTTGCTAGTGATATAAAATAATTTAAACTGAAAAAAATTCTTGCTGTATCAGTCTTTAGTAACAAGTTATCAGCGGTGTGAATAAATTTGAATAAAGTAAAGTAACTGCAGGAGTAAGTGAGAAACTCTGAGATTACAGCATTTGCTAGAACGCGAGTTTCTTCAACAAATATGTTTAAAATCACTGGAGAAGCGAAAGGTCAGGAAGGACTTAGCCAAAACATACAAGATACCTATACCTCCTTCCTTCACTCCTTCCCCATTCCGCATATAACCACTCTCATACCCCAGACACCACTCCCCCAATTCATACGATTCCCCACAATAATCAAAAGTGTGTAAACACACACACACACACACACACACACACACACACACACACACACACACACACACACACACACACACACACACACACACACACACACACACACACACACACACACACACACACACACACACACATAAATAAACAAACAAACAAACAAAACCCTACCTTCACATGAGCCAAATTTCCCCCACCCCCTAGCAAGTACACAAACATTCTTCCTCACCTCTCCCTTGAGCGTAGTTACAACAGTAAATAATCTTAAAGAGCACCAAGACAAATTACGAGAGTCAGAGACAAATGTTGGCAGTCACAGGCACAGTTATACAATATTGATTACAACTGCTGCTAGTCATACCATTCTAAATGATAGCGGACACAGTCATAGTGTTCTAAACGCAGTTTCATAGTGTAATAAAATGAAAAATAGAATTTGTCATAGTCACAGTATCCAAAATAAAATTGGACATAGGTATATTTTTCTAGATATTATTAGTCATAGACATACCCTTCTAAATGGCATTGACCATAGTCATACCCTTCAAAATAGAATTGGCCATAGTCATCCCCTTCTAAATTGTATCATCCATACTCATTCAGTAATGACTGCCCTCTAACACTGCTCAAGTGCATACCATCTGAAATGGTACCTAGATAAAGTAACGCCACACAAAATGATTTTGGACGGAGTGCAGATAAACAAACCAATCAGCTCGCGTTATAAATTGTGTTACACGTGAGCGCTGTGATGGTCATAATGACCTGCTTTGTGTGTGGTAACTGCATTTGTGCTTAACGAGCGTTGATTGGACCAATGATATTGTTTAGTCCTTGAACACTCCGCGCAAATAGGAATTAACTCATTTCCCCTGCAAATCCACCTATTTCATATATAGATTTTTTAACGCCTATTAAACTTTTTAATTAGGATTAATTGTCTACTAAAATTGGCATCATTTTAGCTTGGTTAGAATTTATTTTCATTCCTGTAAGCCTGTGCCTTGATGGTGATAAAGGGATCTTGACCAGGGTGTTTGGAGCTACCTTCCCCTTCCTCTGATGAAGTTTCCAAATATGCCGTTCTCCAGGCGGTGTATAACCGTAACAAATTTTAGGAATTTTCATGACAGGCTTTCAGAGTTTGTATCTGGCTCTAGGACTGACACGGCGAATTTGAAGGTAATGGGTGACACACTGTCTTTGATGCCATGATTGACACAGTGTCTGTAGGGATGATGGGTAACGCGCTGATGCCATCGCTGACACAACGTCTAAAGACGTAATGGACGTGTCACGGTGTCTCTGATATTATAGCTGATAGAGCATTTCTAGTGATAACAGCTGACACAGAGTCGCTGACCCTTCGGCTGCCACAGCGTCGCTGACACTTTGGCTGACACAGCGTCGCTGACACCATATCAGACCTTAGGCAAATCCATCTCAAATTTAATGCATCTCTTTCATATATTTTTCCAAGTAGGTTTTAAATCTTTCAAAGGTTTGAGCTTCATACATTATGCACTGGCTTAACCCAGTAGACCAGTTGCAGTGAGTGTTGTAGACATACTTTTCACCAGACTTATCGTATAGTATATATTCTGCTGATGAGGAGGACTACAGTTGGTAGTCGAAATATTGTGTCTAATTTCTATTGCTGTTTATCTTGCCTATATGTTCGTCTCCTTCAGCATATATATATGTCGTGCCGAATAGGTAAAACTTGCGATTTTGGCTTTAATAGCAACGCTCTTCTTGCCGAATAAAGCAAGCGATAATTTGTGTAAACAATAATTTCGCAAAAATCATTCTCCATCTAACGAAAAAATATATTTCATTGTGTTTGTTTATTATTAAATTATTGTAAACTTACCTAAAATTTATTTAATTGGATTAGGCTAAATTAAATTGCGCTTGTTATAATAAGGTTAGGTAAGTTTTCTAATTTTTTTTTTTTTTGGTACAAAATTATTCATTTTTAGACTAACATTGATCAGCGTCGGCTGATCAATTCGGACTTCATGGTCTCGTGTGTCATACATCAGAAGGGAAGTATGCTAGGCATGAGGTCAACGACATCATAAAGAGGATGTATTCACTGGAGTGAGGGAGGGAGGGAGAGAGGAAACAGGAAATGCCCCCAGGCATACTATTGCCCGTAGCCAGAAGGATGTATATTATAGCATTAGAAAAATCCCACAAGAATTTATATTGTAACAGTAGCCAAACGAAAGTAACGTGGCAACAAAATTTCGGCCATATTCTGCTATGATATAAGCAATTTTACATACATAATTACATTGTCAGCGATATAGAAGTCCTTGGCAATTATGGAGTAACCTTCCTTCGGCGGGTCCATTTAAAGGGACGAGAAAACGGAAACATTTGAACTGGAGACTTCTAAAAGTTATATGAAGGAAAACGGGGCTCATTAAAATAAACTCATTTAAAGAGGGAGGCATCTGTAATTACAAGGAAGACGGCCACAGTTATTCATCCCACATGATTCCCAGGCAAACTCTGGTTCAACCTTCAGAAACTGCAGGAAGAATAGGCCCTAATTCCTAGGTGTGGCATTACATTTAAGACAATCTAATGCATTCGTATAACAGCCCAATTTTTGACTGTGTACTATTGCCTCAACTTAAAACGCATCAAATTTGAACAACCCGTCACTGATATTGTATAATGAATGCTTAGCATGCTTAATAATTGCCGATTCTACAATACACCAGGAGGAACAAAGGAAGATGACTCTTGCTTCCTGCCAGTTTGCCGGGTTATTACAAGCTCTAATATGGTTGACATTCGCATTCAACTCCTGTGCTATACACATCGAATAACGCTGTTGTGAAATTCTCACTTCTGATGGCTTTCCTATTTGTCCCAAATAGGAGAGACTTAGAGACTACAACCGTTGCAACCAATTCTGTAGACACCAGCACGCTGTTGGGGTGAATTTTTTATCAGAATGCTTCTAAGAGTCCGTGAATTATTAAATATTACTTGTATATTAAATTTTTTAAGGGCATTCTGCAGGATAGATAAATTCTCGTTGTATGGGAGGACCAGCACATTCTAGGTGTTATCCTAGATTCTGTTCTATAATAAGTTTTTTTAGCTGCCAGCAAGGCAGATTCCACAAACACCTTAGAATACCGCAGTTTCATGCCAATGTCAAATATTTTCCTAATTTCTTCATCTAGGAACTCCGGACTGCGCATTCTATAGGCTCTCAGAAACAGTAAGAAATACACTCCTTTTAACTCTCGTCTCATGGTTGGAATAGTAGTGAATATATGAGTACACATTGGTGACGCTTCTATATGCTGCAAACATAAACTTTCTATCAACCCGATGTAACAACAAATCCAAGAACTAAAGTTTACAGTCCGCCTCTTTCTCCACGGTGAATTTAGTAGACGGGACTAAAGCGTTAAGTCTTGGTAAAAATGTATCCAGGGCCATATCATTTGGCCAAATACACAATATGTTATCCACAATCTGAACCATTTAGCTCTACATATCAGGATATCTTTCATCAGTCTAGCCTGACTAAAATATATATTGTGTATATATCTGTGCTCTACACAAATACCATTCATATGCCTGGGCAATCTATGTTCAAATTAATGACAATGAAAAAATGACTGCAGCTTAATATAAACAAAAACAATACAATAACAACTAAACATTTGTTCCACAGCACGTCAGTTCTACTATGAGGTTTATAAAAATGGCAAATAACAGGTAAATTTATATTATTTTGACCACACGTTGTCACGTTTTGCAAAATAAAAGCATTGTTTCGTGTGTAGAATAACAGGTACTGCAGACACGTATGGCAGAATGACACCTGATGCCCAGGATGAGCAGTGTCACGGGATATCCTGGTAAACTAATCATGACGCATATGCTGTATAGTCCTTGTGGCTTAGCGCTTCTTTTGATTATAATAATAATAATCATGACGCATACATAAATAACTCGCACATAGAAGAGAGAAAGAGAGAGAGAGAGAGAGAGAGAGAGAGAGAGAGAGAGAGAGAGAGAGAGAGAGAGAGAGAGAGAGAGAGAGAGAAGAGCTTATCACAATGTTTCGGTCCAACATGGACTATTTTCATGGACTATTGTTCCAGTCACGGTATTGTGCCTTTTTGTTCTTTAAAGTAATCATGACTTGGTTAAGCTTTGACCAGATTTCGTAAAGCTCTCGCCAGAGCTAAATCCAATCTGTTAATACCGAGTCATGATTTGATCGAGCTCTTTGCAGAGCTGTACCAAGTCATTCTTATTAACTTCTTACTTAGTAAAACTTTACCCAGAGCTTTATAAAGTTTTTCATCGAATCATGAATCGATAATGCTCTACTCAAAGCTTTATCAAGTCTCCTACATTAAATCGTAACTTGATAAAGGTCTCCCACCAGCTTCATCCGTTCTTCTTCACTATGTAATAACTTGATAAAGGTCTACCCAAAGCAAACATTGCTAATTTTAAAAGTTTGTTCTCTACCAATTATTGACGTAACTTCAGGTTAAATGATGTGTCGGCTATCCCATCAGCCTTTTAGCGCATTTCTTTGCTCTCAGTCCTCACAAATCGCGACATGTCATAGTCAAATAATGATGACTGATTCTTCTTTTCATAAATTTTAATTTCGAGAGAGTAACTATTTTCAAAATTCACTTTAATGGATAATAAAAAGTTGTTGAATAAAATTTCCATTAACAGTTATTTCTTTTAATCTCTTTTAACGCACACGCACACACGCGCGTGCGCACACACACACACACACATATATATATATATATACACACACACATATATATATATATATATGTATATATGTAAATATATATATACATATATATATTATATATATGTATATATATACATATGAATATGTGTATATATATATACATATATATGTGTATAATGGAGTACCTTAGCCTCGGAGAAGTGTCTTCTAGGAAGAATCCAGAGACCCTTGTAGAAACCATGTTGATCACTAGTCGTCGTCTTCTACCACTCCATGTATGCATATAGAGGAGAGAGAGACATTTTGTGAAATGTTGAGTGAATGCGTGGGGAGTTTTGAACGAAGTGTGAGAATACTTGTGGTTGGGGATTTCAATGCTAAAGTGGGCAAAAATGTTGTGGAGGGGTAATAGGTAAATTTGGGGTGACAGGGGTAAATGAAAATGGGGAGCCTTAATTGAGCTATGTGTAGAAAGAGGTTTGATAATAAGTTTTACATATTTTATGAAAAAGGAGGATAAATAAATATTCAAGGTATGATATAGCACGTAATGAAAGTAGTTTGTTAGATTATGTATTGGTGAATAAAAGGTTGATGGGTAGGCTCCAGGATGTACACGTTTATAGAGGGGCAACTGATATATCGAATTATTATCTAGTTGTAGCTACAGTTAGAGTAAGAGGTAGATGGGACAAGAGATAAATGGCAACAAGAAGTTAGAGGGAGGTGAAAGTGTATGAACTAAGGGAGGAGGAAGTTCTGGTGAGATATAAGCAGCTATTGGCATAAAGTTGGGCTGGTGCAAGTAGGAGTAGTGGAGGGGTTGAAGAGGTTTGGAATAGTTTTAAAAATGCAGTATTAGAATGTGGGGCAGAAGTTTGTGGTTATAGGAGGGTGGGTGCAGGAGGAAAGAGGAGTGATTAGTGGAATGAGAAAAAGGTAGCTTGTGAGAGGTTTTAACAAAGCAGAAGTGTTATAAGAAGAGTAGAGTATATGGAGAGTGAAAGAAAGGTGAAGAGAGTGGTGAGAAAGTGCAAAAGGAGAGCAGATGATAGAGTGGGAGAGGCACTGTCAAGAAATTTTAAAGAAAATAAGAAATTTTTTTGAGTGAATTAAACAAGTTAAGAAAGCCTAGGTAACGAAAGGATTTGTAAGTTAAAAACAGAGTAGGGGAGTTAGTAGATGGGGAGATGGAGGTTTTGGGTAGATATCGAGAATATTTTGAGGAACTTTTAAATGTCGAAGACTTAAGGGAGGCAGTAATTTCATGCACCGGCCAGGGAGGTATACATTCTTTCAGGAGTGAAGAAGAGCAGGATGTGAGTGTGGGGGAGGTGCGTGAGGCATTACGTAGAATGAAAGGGGGTAAAGCAGCTGGAACAGACGGGATAATGACAGAAATGTCAAAAGCAGGGGGGGATATAGTGTTGGAGTGGTTGGTATTTTTGTTTAATAAATGTATGAAAGAGAGGAAGGTACTTAGGGAT
>NC_091292.1:22166678-22309178 GCF_038502225.1 Cherax quadricarinatus | reverse complement strand
CTCATTTGCTCTCTTTTTACATTGCTTCACCACTCTCTTAACCTCTCTCTTTTTCTCCATATACTCTTCCCTCCTTGCATCACTTCTACTTTGTAAAAACTTCTCATATGCTAACTTTTTCTCCCTTACTACTCTCTTTACATCATCATTCCACCAATCGCTCCTCTTCCCTCCCGCACCCACTTTCCTGTAACCACAAACTTCTGCTGAACACTCTAACACTACATTTTTAAACCTACCCCATACCTCTTCGACCCCATTGCCTATGCTCTCATTAGCCCATCTATCCTCCAATAGCTGTTTATATCTTACCCTAACTGCCTCCTCTTTTAGTTTATAAACCTTCACCTCTCTCTTCCCTGATGCTTCTATTCTCCTTGTATCCCATCTACCTTTTACTCTCAGTGTAGCTACAACTAGAAAGTGATCTGATATATCTGTGGCCCCTCTATAAACATGTACATCCTGAAGTCTACTCAACAGTCTTTTATCTACCAATACATAATCCAACAAACTACTGTCATTTCGCCCTACATCATATCTTGTATACTTTTCATCCTCTTTTTCTTAAAATATGTATTACCCATAACTAAACCCCTTTCTATACAAAGTTCAATCAAAGGGCTCCCATTATCATTTACACCTGGCACCCCAAACTTACCTACCACACCCTCTCTAAAAGTTTCTCCTACTTTAGCATTCAGGTCCTCTACCACAATTACTCTCTCACTTGGTTCAAAGGCTCCTATACATTCACCTAACATCTCCCAAAATCTCTCTCTCTCCTCTGCATTCCTCTCTTCTCCAGGTGCATACACGCTTATTATGACCCACTTCTCGCATCCAACCTTTACTTTAATCCACATAATTCTTGAATTTACACATTCATATTCTCTTTTCTCCTTCCATAACTGATCATTCAATATTACTGCTACCCCTTCCTATGCTCTAACTCTCTCAGATACTCCAGATTTAATCCCATTTATTTCCCCCCACTGAAACTCCCCTACCCCCTTCAGCTTTGTTTCGCTTAGGGCCAGGACATCCAACATCTTTTCATTCATAACATCAGCAATCATCTGTTTCTTGTCATCCGCACTACATCCACGCACATTCAAGCATCCCAGTTTTATAAAGTTTTTCTTCTTCTCTTTTTTAGTAAATGTCTACAGGAGAAGGGGTTACTAGCCCATTGCTCCCGGCATTTTAGTCGCCTCATACGACACGCATGGCTTACGGAGGAAAGATTCTTTTCCACTTCCCCATGGACATTAGAAGAAATAAAGAAGAACAAGAGCTATTTAGAAAAAGGAGAAAAACCTAGATGTATGTATATATATATATATATGCATGTGCGTGTCTGTGAAGTGTGACCAAAGTGTAAGTAGGAGTAGCAAGATATCCCTGTTATCTAGCGTGTTTATGAGACAGAAAAAGAAACCAGCAATCCTACCATCATGCAAAACAGTTACAGGTTTCTGTTTCACAGTCATCTGGCAGGACGGTAGTACTTCCCTGGGTGATTGCTGTCTACCAACCTACTATATATATATATATATATATATATATATATATATATACATATATATATATATATATATATATATATATATATATATATATATATATATATATATATATATGTATATATATATATATATATATATATATATATATATATATATATATATATATATATATATATATATATATATATATATATATATATATATATATATATATATATATATATATATATATATATATATATATATATATATATATATATATATATATATATATATATATATATATATATATATATATATATATATATATATATATATATATATATATATGCAATAAGGTCACAGTAAACAGTTGATTTTAGAATATACAAAATAACCACTGAGAATGAACAATGAAATTCCAAGCGCTTTCGTGACTATTCGCGTGACTACTCGCCAAAGGATCCTTTTCCTTGAGCGAGGTTTGTAGTCTCTGGCTCCCTAGACTGTAGTACTTTGCGGTCTTATTTGCCCTTTCCCAATCTTCATGACTTTGCACTTGGTGGGGTTGAACTCCAGGAGCCAGTTTCTGTATCTGGCCTGCAGCCTGTCCAGATCCCTTTGTAGTTCTGCCTGGTCCTCGTCCGATTGTATTCTTCTCATCGACTTCACATCATCTGCAAACAGGGACATTTCGGAATCTTTTCTTCCCTCAAGTCGTTGTAGAACCCTGGTCGTCACGAGCGTCCACTCTGACACACGTACCATGACTCGATGATGTCTTCCAGACAGGTATTCCCTGATACATTGCAGTGCCTTCCCTGTTATATCTGCCTCGTCCTCCAGCTTATGCACTATTCTCTTGTGTGGTACTGTGTCAAAAGCCTTCTTACAGTGCTAGACAACGCAATCTACCCACTCCTCTCTCTCTCGTCTTACTGCTGTCACCCTCTCATAGAACTCCAGTCGGTTTGTGACCAGGATTTCCCATCCCTGAAACCGTGCTGATTGTCGTTAATAAGCTCATTCCTTTCTACGTGCTCCACCATTCTCCTTCTGATAATCTTCACCATGACTTTCGACACTATACATGTCAGTGACACTGGTCTGTAGTTTAATGCTTCGTGTCTGTCTCCTTTTTTAAAAATTGAGACTACGTTTGCTATCTTCCATTCCTCAGGTAGTCACCCTGTTTCGATAGATGTGTTGAAGATTGGTGTTAGTGGCACACATAACGCCTCTGGTTCATCTTTCAGGACCCATGGAGAGATGTTATCCGGCCCTATCGTCTTTGATGTATCTAGCTCGCTTAGCAGCCTCTTCACTTCTTCCTCGGTTGTGTGCATTGTGTCCAACACTTGATGGTGTACTCCACCTCTTCGTCTTTCTGGAGTCCTTTCTGTCTCCTCTGTGAATACTTCCATGAATCTCGTGTTGAGTTCCTCACATACTTTTCGGTCGTTTCTTATGATCTCCCCTCTTTCCTTCCCGTTGGAAAGATGGCATTTGTTATCATTCCTGTGAGCTTGGTTTCGGTGTGAGCTATGATGTCCGGTGATACCTCTTTGATTCCTTCGTGCCACTCCTCCCACTTATTCGTTATTCCATCAGCGTTGGTGTACCCTACCTACAGTTTCCTCTTCAACACTGTGTTCTGGGAGGTCTGTGGGGGTGGGGGGCCCGGCAGTGTGCAGTGGGATTCTACAGCATATTGTGGGGTGGGAGCTGTAAGTGTGGATTGTAGTTTGTGTTGGGACAGCGTGTTTGGCTGTGGGGTTCTGAGGGTGGTTCTGTGTGTGGTTGCGCTTGTTGCTCTGCCTGGCTTTGGTTGTGCTCTGCTGACTCTGTCCTTGTCTCTCTTCCTAGCCTCTTTCTTTTCTGTTTCCTCCCTCAGCTGCTGTCCTTCTAATCTTGTTGTGGCGCGCGCGCGTGTGTGTGTGTGTGTCCGTGCAATTTTCGTTCAACAACAAACGCATTAAAACTTCTCCATTAATAACTCAATCATTAATGGAATAAAAGGAAGCATATGCACTCACGCACAAACAAAATAACAAAAACATAAATTCGAGCAAACACAAAAATTTCTGCAGTTGTGGTAGAGAGTTAATCATGCATGCATTTATACAGCAGTGAAAAGCGTTTATTCCGCTCAGGTGGTAATTACGGCATTACACCCCGTGTAACGGGAGCTACCTCATTACCTCAACTGATGCCTCATTGTTATGCCGCTCTCAGGGGAATGAGTAGTCAATTATTTCCATACTATTATCCAGTTAGAAAGTAGTCGCACCGTGTAAACAATATACATGAAAAAAAAAAACGCAACAGAGAAGAATTGGAAATAAAACCTGAGTGCTTTCATGTGCTTATACACACATCTTCAGAAGATATGTGTGTAAGCGCATGAAAGTGCTTAGGTTTTATTTCCTATTTTCACTAAGGTATTTTTTTCATATTTGCATTCACGCGTTTTATTGTGATTTTTTTCCATATATATAAACTAAAAGAGGAGGCACTTAGCGTAAGATATAAACAGCTATTGGAGGATAGATGGGCTAATGAGAGCATAGGCAATGGGGTCGAAGAGGTATGGGGTAAGTTTAAAAATTTAGTGTTAGAGTGTTCAGCAGAAGTTTGTGGTTACAGGAAAGTGGGTGCAGGAGAGAAGAGGAGCGATTGGCGGAATGATGATGTAAAGAGAGTAGTAAGGGAGAAAAAGTTAGCATATGACAGGTTTTTATAAAGTAGAAGTGATGCAAGGAGGGAAGAGTATATGGAGAAAAAGAGAGAGGTTAAGAGAATGGTGAAGCAATGTAAAAAGAGAGCAAATGAGAGAGTGGATGAGATGTTATCAACAAATTTTGTTGAAAATAAGAAAAAGTTTTGGAGTGAGATTAACAAGTTAAGGAAGCCTAGAGAACAAATGGATTTGTCAGTTAAAAATAGGAGAGGAGAGTTATTAAATGGAGAGTTAGAGGTATTGGGAAGATGGAGGGAATATTTTGAGGAATTGTTAAATGTTGATGAAGATAGGGAAGCTGTGATTTCGTGTATAGGGCAAGGAGGAATAACATCTTGTAGGAGTGAGGAAGAGCCAGTTGTGAGTTTGGAGGAAGTTCGTGAGGCAGTAGGTAAAATGAAAGGGGGTAAGGCAGCCGGGATTGATGGGATAAAGATAGAAATGCTAAAAGCAGGTGGGGATATAGTTTTGGAGTGGTTGGTGCAATTATTTAATAAATATATGGAAAAGGGTAAGGTACCTAAGAATTGGCAGAGAGCATGCATAGCTCCTCTGTATAAAGACAAAGGGGACAAAAGAGAGTGCAAAAATTATAGGGGGATAAGTCTGTTGAGTATACCTGGTAAAGTGTGAGGTAGAGTTATTATTAAAAGAATTAAGAGTAAGACGGAGAATAGGATAGCAGATGAACAAGGAGGCTTTAGGAAAGGTAGGGGGTGTGTGGACCAGGTGTTTACAGTGAAACATATAAGTGAACAGTATTTAGATAAGGCTAAAGAGGTCTTTGTGGCATTTATGGATTTGGAAAAGGCGTGTGACAGGGTGGATAGGGGGGCAATGTGGCAGATGTTGCAGGTGTATGGTGTAAGAGGTAGGTTGCTGAAAGCAGTGAAGAGTTTTCACGAGGATAGTGAGGCTCAAGTTAGAGTATGTAGGAAAGAGGGAGATTATTTCCCAGTAAAAGTAGGCCTTAGACAAGGATGTGTGATGTCACCGTGGTTGTTTAATATATTTATAGATGAGGTTGTAAGAGAAGTAAATGCGAGGGTCTTGGCAAGAGGCGTCTACTTAAAAGATAAAGAATCACACATTAAGTGGGAGTTGTCACAGTTGCTCTTTACTGATGACACTGTGCTCTTGGGAGATTGTGAAGAGAAGTTGCAGAGGTTGGTGGATGAATTTGGCAGGGTATGCAAAAGAAGAAAATTAAAAGTGAATACAGGAAAGAGTAAGGTTATGAGGATAACAGAAAGATTAGGTGATGAAAGATTGGGTATCAGATTGGAGGGAGAGAGTATGGAGGAGGTGAATGTATTCAGATATTTGGGAGTGGACGTGTCAGCGGATGGGTCTATGAAAGATGAGGTGAATCATAGAATTAATGAGGGGAAAAGGGTGAGCGGTGCACTTAGGAGTCTGTGGATACAAAGAACTTTGTCCTTGGAGGCAAAGAGGGGAATGTATGAGAGTATAGTTTTACCAACGCTCTTATATGGGTGTGAAGCATGGATGATGAATGTTGCAGCGAGGAGAAGGCTGGAGGCACTGGAGATATGGTACAGAAGATTTAATATGGTAATATGGTACAGAAGATTTAAGAGATACATTGTTGATATAAAGGTGGCATATACGGTACATGTTGTTACGTGTGTATCACCGATTATAAGGCGAAAATCTCATCCAGCTCCTCAGAGCTGGGGCGTGTGCCCAAAATACAGCAGGCATTACCCCTTTGAACAGCCGCACTGAGCCGCTGGAACAGAAAACTAGCTGCCCTGGGATCCCTAGTTACCCTGATGAGTCTTTTTCCCAGCTCCTTAAGGAATTTAGATGCACTCTTTCCCCATGAGCCAAGGGTCTCTGAGCCTATGGGAACAAACATATAATGATGGGCAAGTTCTCCATATTTTCTAGACTTTTGGGACTCCCTAAAGCTGGCAGCTGCCCCTCCTTCCTCGCTGGTGTATTGGAGATAGGTATCAGCCAAGGTAGATGCACATGCATAGTCCCACACCACCTGCTTCCCATCTGTCCAGGCTTGAAGGGTGATACCATCTGGACGCTTCTGGCTGCCATCAGATCTGCATAGTTGGGGTGGCTCCCTTACTGCTGGGCATCCAGCTGTTGTGAGGCTCCTCTTGATAATGTTATTAACCTCCTCATGTCTTGCAATCTTTCCCTCGGATTTACGGCACACAAGACCATGGTACCCGAATCGGTCTGCTGCTTCACTGCCACAAATACACCTGTGTTCGGCGAGAATAGGGGCGGCAAGTCGAAGGGCAACACCGATGCGGATGGTCTGTGGGTCGAGACGTGTGCCAAGGCTGGAGTATATATATATATATATATATATATATATATATATATATATATGTATTTATATATATATATATATATATATACATACATATATATATGTATATATATATATATATATATATATATATATATATATATATATATATATATATATATATATATATATATATATATATATATATATATATATATATATATATATTAATAAATGTATGTTCAGAGGGTCAAAGATCCTCAGCCCATTGGTAACGAGTGCATCAAAGTTCGTTAAGCAGCTACGCAAGACTCCTCAGGGCAACTAAGGAGACGGAGACAGGATAAAAGCTTGTAGCCTGTGTATTTCGATCTCGGTGTGAGGTGTACTACATCAGTGCAGAGAGGATTCTAATATAGTACGTTCTTTGTTAGATCTAGTTTTTAATTTGTAGGCATGATTAGCGTATATGAATAATTGTTATGGCTAGCACATTCACTCATGATAATAGTAATAAAAAAAAGTTGTAGATTTGGTTAAATTATGCATTACTAATGAAATTTCTGCTAAATAAATTTGGTTGTGACTATTCTCTAGAAATCGTATCCATCACCCATTTTTCGTATGTGATTTTCGCGTCTTTCCATCCGATTTATGCTTGCATCCACATTTTATTTGTTCACTGATTTGCTCGTAATATTTTTGTAAACAGTCTGATGATTATAATCTCTTACATGACTGGACGAGAGCAGTTGAATTATAGCCACGTATAAATTTAAGTTTGTTCTGTATTAATTTAAAATCATGATTTTTTTTCCGGCCAGTTCTACGTAAAATATTTATTATGCTATTGAGATCATCTAGAAAGAGCAATCAGCATTTTCTGTTTTCTTAATTAGTATTTTTTACACGTCTAGATTCATGAATATCTTTTTGCATAAGATAAGAATTTCAGTAAAGTTTACAATATATGAGAGTACCAACATCTTACTGGGTGTGTAATGTTTCATGAATCTCTCACTGTAAAAAATATATTAAGTGAACCGTAAATATTTACAATGTAAATGGTAAGGAAATAAAGTGAATAATATATATGTCACATGGGCTTTATTTGACTGGGCAAAATGCTAAACAAGATGATACATTTGCACGTATTTAGTAAAGAAAAATAATGACTACAAATCCTATGGAAACCCTTGATTTATGTCGACTAAGGATTAGCGCATTATACATCGGAATTTGAATCCAAGTTTCGAGTGATTATTTATAGCTTTTCTAGTAGTAGCAACTGCAGTAGCAACAACAGTCAAAACAGCAATAGTAGCAACAGTTTCAGCAACATCAGCAGTAGCAGCAACAACAGAAGCAGCAGCAACAGTATCAGAAACACAGTAGCAGCAAATGCATAAAGGATACAAATCTATAGATTGCATGATGTTCCTTAATAGGCAAATTTATTTTATTAAATAAAAACTACAAGTTTAGATTAGAAATCTTAGAACTGAGCTAATTCAGTGCAAAATTACCGAGAGGATTATTTGTGAATGTTTATGCGAGTGCTTAGATTTTGGCAAATTTAATAATACGTATACGAATATCGGAAAAATAACGTTTCTTTTAGTTTCTAAGTGTTTAGTTTCAGGTGTTTACTAGATGTCATCTAAACTGTAGAAGAAATCTTTGTGGTGTAACATGAAAACATTCTATATGCTTGATAAAAGACTTCCTAGAATATTACGTTCTGTCAGAAAATAAATATTGTGAGTATGATGTACATCAACCGGTTTGTTAATGTTACAGAAGAATGAGTAATACTCCTCAGTATTATCCAAAATTTGGCAAACTGGGAGATACACGGTCTAACGTCATTACTAAAATATCCAATCGTTGAAACTTTGAAGTTCTTTCGAAGAGCTATTACACGGAAACGAACTAACAGAAAAACGAAAGAAACTACCATGTATATGTATCGCAATTACCAGGATCGAGTGAAAGGACGGGAAGGAGAAAAACAGTAAAGTCACCTAATAACTAGAAAAGTCGGGTGTTGCCTAAGTACTTTCGCTGGGAAACAACCCGTGGTAAAGGAGAGACTGGCAATTAAGAAAAAAAGACCAAGCCAGCCATACTCGTTATTGTCTGCGGATGAGAGAGCCGAGCACCGGCTCATTTCTCTGCCTAACGACACTTACAACACCATCACTATATGACACAACGGCAGTGTCTCAGATTAACGGAATATGGAAGTTCATTGTACTTTCTTGCTTTTTTTATATTTTATTTAAAATACACGTTACGAAAATAAATAAAAGCATACAGAGTCAGATAATACAAAAACAATTATGTTTTCATAAAGAAAACATATTGCTCGTGTTACATTGTCTTTAGAAAATTTCCTCTTCACATGACTCAGTACAACCCCCAACACGTGTGTGGAAAAACAAGATTACACAATATTGTACCCAACATTAATCAAATCATTTCAAGTTACAATAATATGTCACTTAGTACACTGTACACACATGATACATGCAAAATGTCTTTATACAAAAACTAAGGAAAACTGTGCAAGCAATACTATTTAAAAAAACAATTCTCAATTACCCCTTCCTATAAGCAACATATTCATTAATTAAGTACATGTAATAAAATATGTTTGAGCATTACATCCACAACCCCCCCCTCCCCCGTCACCCCAGATCATACCATTGTTCACTGAACACAGAAACGAATAACTAACATGATTTAAATCTTGAATATAATATCTTGTTGACAATAAAAAAAAAATTCCTCTTTAGTATAAGAATCATAGATGATGCCAACATGACAAATAATATTTAGAAAAAAGAACATAAGATTGAACTTAGTATTATGACTAACTAAAAACCATTTATATAATTATGATTGTCGTCATCCATGAGACCTTTACACATGATATAGTCACGGACTCACATATTACATATTCTCATATGTACAAAAATTGATACATATTACATGACTTATGAAAATTTATGTTCACAGGAATTATATCAGTGTCATACATGCCCATTAACTTACATAAGATTATAAAAATACCGAATCAATTTATTAAGCCTCGTCACATCCCCATGCGACGAATGTAATTCATTCTCCCCCCCCCTTATACAGAGACCAGTCCACCCAGCCATTACAACATTAAATCGCGCAACCCTCTCACAGTCATACTTCTATACGATGCCGGAAAATCTATAGCCCATCTACGTCCATACACTACCTCATTTATACACTTTGTTTTATAGAAATGTCCTGCTAAAGCCCTTGTTCGTTCCTCCCCCCCACCTCCCTCATCGCCCACGATATATAGATATAATCTGCCACTAAATACATGACGGCCCTCCTCACACTATCTCCCACTCCCTCTATATCCAAACTCAGTGCCCTTAATACCACTAACCTACTCCCACCCACCATATCCAACACTCTGCGAAACCATAGACGTGCCCTCTCGATATGCTCACAGAAATACACCACATGATATGCTGTTTCCTCCCCCCCACACAAAACACAACATTGAGACTGCAAAATTCCCATCTGATACAGTCGAACTTTAGTTGGCAAAATCCCATGTAAAAACCTATACATAGTTTCCGTCACCCTTGACTTCAACCGTAACTTACTGAAGTCTCCCCAGATTCGTGTCCAATTATATAATGGAAAAACAGTCTCCCCTTCCAACACCTCTTGACACCTTACCAACCTCCCCAAAACACACGCCGTTACATTTCCCGGATTTCTTACTTGTAATAAGTATCTCAACATACTCATACACTCCTCTAAGTCCCTACCCCCCCACCACCACCTCACATCTTCCATCACATCCCTCACTCTGACACCACGTTCCCCACCCAATCTCAGATAAAAATGCTTCACGTACATGCTCTTCAGTCTGCTACCCAAAGGAATTAAACCTAAACCCCCCTTCGCCAGCAGTGTCATTACAACCGTCTGCCTCAGCCAATGACAACCTTATTCCCATGTAAAATTCAGTACTTTCCTTTGCACTTGCCGCACATCTTTCGCCATCAAGGGATACACCACAGCCACGTGCCACAATTTAGGATAAATGAGTGTATTAACTACAATGACTCTGTTGTAGTCAAACCACTCGTTCTTATTCCCCCTAACCTAAGCAATACTCTTTGCGCTACCCTTTTAGAATTTCGACTTTTCACTATTAACACTCATATCTGTTGCTCCACTAAATATTTCAACAATTCTGCTTACATTCTTTAACCCCTCCTCTCCCCCTACTAAGACCGTCGTGTCATCCACATAATCAACTATACCCGTAGCACCCCCAAGTCTTACCCCCCCTCACTTACTCCTACATTTATCAACCTATATAATGGGTCTTGCAGACATGCACATAGAATCTGAGACATGGGGCATCCCTGCCTCAGCCCCCTACCCATACTAACCATCTTCCCCACCCTTCCATTTATTTGCACTCGTATTTCTGCACCTTTATATAAAGTTTCCGCCCACTGCACAATTTCCTCACAGAAACCCATCATCCTCATAATTATCCACAATGTCTCTCTCTCTACACAATCATAAGCCGCCTTCCAATCCAAAGCAAGAACACCTCCGCCGTCCATCCTACGCTCCTCTATATAACCCTTTATCCTCCCATGCCCACTAAACATTGTTCGCCCTGGCACACCCATCTGTCCCACGTCTATAACCTTCCCAATTACTTTACGCAACCTATTACCTAAAACCTTGGCAAACAATTTATAATCCCCGCACATTAATGATAAACCTCTATAATCTAGGATGCTATTCTGTACTTCCCCTTTTGGAACCATAACTACTACACCTGTCCTTTGTGTTAGACTCATGCTTCCCTTATCCTTTATCACATTCACCAACTGCACCAAGAATTCCTTCATGACATCCCAGTTGCTCAAATAAAATTCATTTGGGATTCCATCTATCCCAGGTGCTTTCCCGACACTCATCCCTTTTAAAGCCGTCCACACTTCCTCTTCATCTATAGGCTCTTCTATCATCGCTCTATCTGCTGACTCTAGGTTTCTCTGTATCCCCTTCTCTAAAATCTTCATATCTGCTATCTTCCTGTTTCCCCCTCTCATATATATCTCAAACCACTTATCAGCATAACCACTCATAATTTTCGTAGTTACTAACCTCTGTCCCATCGTATACCCTCCCACATCCGTATGTACGTCCAACTTCATCATAGTCATTATCCTCTGTCGTGTCTTTAATTGCCGCAATACACAGGCGGATGGCTTATCTCCCCATAAAACATCTTCCAATCCACCTCTCAATCTCTCACCATCAAATCTTGCATTCTGCATTTCCATCAATTGCGCTTTGATGCCCTCAATCTCTTGTACTGGATAAACCCCACTAAAACCTTCATAGCACTGTTTCAACTGCCCTTCCAAATATCTCTGTAAGCCATATTTCCATTGACTTACCTCCTTTCCTTTCTTCATATAAAAATTTTTGATTCCTGGTTTAGCATATTCCTCCCACCATCGTAGTATATCACCTCCTTTTCTCCCCTTGGTCCACTCATTTGTCCACCACTCAACAAAACTATCGCCGTCCTCCAGCTCATCTAACAATCTCACATTAAGTTTCCAATAACTCATGTAACGCTTTGGTAAACCTCCCCATCCCACATCCACAGCCACTCCTCTATGATCTGAAAACACTACGTTTATAGTTTCTGTATTAGCAACCTGTAACCCGGGAGAAGCATAAATACGATCTAGTCGTGCCGCATATCCTCTCTTCACATAAGTATGCTCCACGTTCCACCCCTCGCCCCTCACTACATCCCGTAGGACCCCCAAAACACACCCTGCACCCCTCGGCTCCACATCTTTTCTACGTATCACACTATTCTAATCCCCTCCAAATAATGAATAAACAGGTAACCCCCGCATATGATAAATTAGTGTGTCCCTTACAAAATCCTCTTTAACACGTCTATCACTGTCCGCCGGCATGTATACACTCACAAAACACACACGTACCCCACCCCATGTCCAATCCAACCTCGCTACTCTCCCATCTGCCCCTTCTTCCCAATGTAACAATTGGAAAGGACTGGTCTCAGCTATTGAAACAGCAGCACCTCCCTTAAGCTTCCCAGTATACCCAGCATAAACTTTATATCCATCTACCAACAAATCCCTTCCATACCTAAAATTATGCTCTTGTAAAAATATTACTTGTATTCCAAGTCTCTTTAAAAAATCACTAAAGATCTTACGCTTTACATCAGCCCTTAGGCCATTAACATTTAATGTTAGACACTTAAAAATGCTATCGGGGGCTTACCAATCGACCGATATCCTTGCGTTTCCTTACGTTTTTGCAGAACATACTTTTCACAATGTCCTTTCTTTGCCTCACCTTTCCTCTGCCCCTTCCCCCCCTGTTACTTTTTTTGGCACATCCACTGATAGTTTCTTACCAGATCGTTGCGCTGGTGTGAGGACATTATCACTATTAGAAGCACCTGCCTCTCTCTTACGTGATGCCTCTACTATGTGCATTCCTTCATCTTCACATTCCATATTGTGGACTTCAACCACAACCTTACTAATCCTCTTTGATTGCATATCCCCATCATCCACATTACCCACCTCTTGAATTCCACCCTCACCTATAAGTTTCCCATCCGACACCATGCTTAGTGTCCCATCCTCATTCTGATTATCCAAGAATTCTTGTATAACAGTGTCTATTGTAGCCGTAACTTGACTACCCAATTCCACTCGTCTCACCTCATCCTCCATACGCATATTCTCGATAACCTGAGAGACCTCCGGTAATGTTGCACATTCTTCCGGATTGTCCTCCACGATTTCACTCCATATTCTATGATCTTGAAGATGCTCCCCTGTAGACTGGGTCGTCACCTCTCTCTCCTTCCCCACTCCTTTCCCCTCTCCATGTTGCTCAGGTGTCGATCGACGAGGACACATTACTGCCATATGATCAAAGGCTCCACATAGTCTACAGGTTCGTCTCTGCCCCGCATATGTTACATATACCTGAGTTCTAAAGTCACTCAGCGTCACATATGATGGTATAGATTTGCGCAAAGACATTTTGAGGGTAAAGGAGCCCTCACGCAGTCCAGCATACATACCATCTGACCACCTTCCAACCGATGCCTGATGTATAACACCATACTCATTGAATGTTGCTTTCATATCTTCTTCATCCGCTTCAAATGGGACATTCCGTAACTTTGCCCAAGTATAATACTTGGATACGTCTCTCAGTCGTACTTCTAAACCAGGATTAACCTTCATACACACGTCTTGGTATTTTTCCACCATCTTGTCATATGTCGCAGCCGTCACGAATTTCACCAAGATCCTTGTAGCTCCGTTTAAGGCAATACCATACAGATCGTCGTTGTTGATGCAGTAGGTATCTCGTAGTATGGCAGGCAGCATAACAGAAGCATTGGTTTGATAAACCGTTCCTTTCAACATCTCAATATACACAGTGTTGATTCTCCGCCTGATAGCCTGCGCGATTTTGTGAAAATCACTCAGTGCTACCAACAGGTACTAGCTCAACCGCCAATGTCCGTCCTCCACCAAGGTTGAGTGACGAATGACGAATGCGCAGAACAACTTCACGGCCCTAGAGCGATGAGGTCAATATATCAGTATCAACCTTCAGATTAGCACTGCGGAAAAGCAAATTGGAAATATCAAGTTAGAGTGAATATGAGTGGGGCAAGATAACCATTGAAGACTTGTGCATTCCTCGTAAATTTTGAGAGAGAGAGAGAGAGAGAGAGAGAGAGAGAGAGAGAGAGAGAGAGAGAGAGAGAGAGAGAGAGAGAGAGAGAGAGAGAGAGAGAGAGAGAGAGAGAGAGAGAGAGAGAGAGAGAGAGAGAGAGAGAGAGAGAGAGAGAGAGAGAGAGAGAGAGAGAGAGAGAGACCGACCGAACGACCGACCGTGTGTCGGCAAGAACATGTTCATGTTTGTGTTAGGCTGGACACCAACACAACTGTGAACGTGTTGTTGAGAGAGCAAACAACTATATCCTCCAGTCACTGGCAGGGAATACCGCTTTTGCTGCACCATCACTTCTCTCATTTCTCACATTTGCATTCATTTATTCATCACTGCTCACTCAAAATAAACACCGATTTATGAGATAATTCGCCAGAATCATATAATGTCTTTACTAAGATTTTTACCACGCTTTTCTGTGCATTTAGACGAAAATACACAGTATGCATGAGGCTTCATATGATTACCCCGCAGGTGCTGCGTGAGCACCTTGGGAATAATTATTGCTCATCCAGATGATATATACATTACAAACAGAGGTGTATGTCTCTCTCTGTATATACACTGTGAATCTACTTTCATAACTGTTTCAGGGATTAACGTATGCTTAGCTGGTAGTGAACAGTGCCTTGGGGATAATCATTGCTCATCCAAAAGATATATGCATTACAACGAGAGGTTTATGTTTCTCATATACACCGAGAGATGTATGTCTGTTTATACATGGAGAGTCTACTTTAATCCCTATTTTAAGGATGAAAGTATTCTTAGCTGTGGTAAACAGGTGACATGTAGCCTTAATGACCCTCGTGTAGTTGATAGGCATTAAACCGTATTAACTACCGCTCTACCATCAATTTTATGATACCTGTTTATTTCAAAATTTTTATTGATAAATTATTTAAATTTGGAGAAAGCTATAAAAACAATAATGAATTTTTATTTTATTTTCGTAATGCTTTCAACCCGTGAGGGTTATTCAGTGTAAAGATTGATGGAGGCTCGATCCTTCTTCTTTTATTATTATTATTATTAAAGATAAACCGGTATTCTCCCGGCCCGGGCCTTTTCCAAGTGGTGGCCCGGCCTTGGCTCCCTCTCTAGAGAGTGTCTGAGACCTAAGTCTCAAATGGGAGGAGGCACAAGTACCTCCTCATCTTTGGGACCAACTGTCCCCAGGCCTAGCCACAAGCTAGGCCTCTCTGGTCTGCCATCCCCGCCCCAAGGGGGCTAATGGGAATGACAGTCTTATGAGCTAAAGGCTCGGGCTCAGGCACCTACCCTACCCTAGAAGGGTTAGGCATGGTATCGATGAAAATCCTCCTTCAGAAAATTTTTCATATGAACCAGTTGTAATATTTTTTTCATTAACAACTCAGTTGTTCATGAAAAAAATATTACAACTGGATGTAAACTGTAAGAAAAGTGCTGGGAATTTGCTAAATTTTATTAACAACTAATAATTATATTGATCTAGGCCAACCTAAAATCATTTCTAGCATTCAAGCGTTGCTAGTCAATGATATTCAAGGAAAATTGTTTCTAACCATTAGATGCTGTTATTATTATTATTATTATTATTATTATTATTATTATTATTATTATTATTATTATTAATATTAATAGTAGTAGTTGTAGTATTTATATATAGGGAAGCGCTTATTCAGAAAGAATCATAAAGTGCCTGAAAAAAGAAGTAGTAATCAGTTTTCATTAGTGAAATGGGATATAGCTTCTGTTTCAAGATATAAGGATCTCACAACGTCCAGGTACTCCATACTCAAGGGAAACTGTTGGTAGAGTCATGTACAAAGCTCTTGTTACAGTGCGAGTGCAGCTTCAAACAGACAATTGACGGGGCTCACAGCGCTCAATGTTCACTGGAGGGAGTCAAGCGGTCCAGTGCAATTATATAAATTTTCTCGCTACAAGAGTATGCGATGTATGTACACAGATAGGTATATATCTCTCTGTGTATGTACACAGAGAAGCATTTCTCTTTGTATATACCGAGATGTATTTCTTTCGCTCTATATAAAACTACAGAGGGATAAGTATTTTGACGAGTAAATACTTTAGTCCCTCTTTTAGGAAATAAAGTATTCTTGTGTGGTGGTGTGTAGGAAAATTTTCCTTTGATGGCTTTGCCGACACTAGCTAAAAAGTACTGACGGTGACTTTCAATAAAAAGAACAATCAGACGTGTCTCTCAATTCGCTTTTAATGTAACGATAAAGTTAAAATAGATTTAATAGAATAAGTAACAAATATATCAAAAGTGCTTGGATGGGGGAAGTTAGGAAGAAACCAAGTGTTATTTCTGTCCTCCTGGTCATCGATTCCTCTGTCTTTCCTTCAGGAAGGCTTACAGAGAATCAGTTTTATAACTAAGAGGAGAATTTTCTATACGTTTGCGGTAATGTTGTAACTCTAGCCCTATGTATTAGCCAGAAAACATGGTATTTTATATATGTGACATTTCTTCTTTAATTACTGCTGAATCTGTCAACAAGGCTGTGAGTTCAAAAACATTGAACTCTTTAATATTACAACGTGCAATGGATCACTCACTCCTCCTTCTTCCTTTTATTCATTTTTCTCTTATACTTTTCCAGTTACACTGTTATTCAAAACTGTCTCCAGCTTCCTCCTGGCTTTCATGCAACACACTCAAAAACATTGTACCACAACAATTTAAAAAAAAAATCCGCATATGTTCTTCCATTAGAGTGTCAGTTTCCTTCCATGACTTCAGTCTCACGACTTTATAGGTATTCAGTATTTAATATATTAATATAACATCGTAACACAATGCCATTTTTTAGTGTATAATATGGCATAATACCAGTGATATAATATTAGGTAACCAAATTCAATAACTTTATTATAAATTCGGAAACTGCTCGTTCGCTGCTGGGCTCAACGTGGTGTCGAGTCGCACGCTAAGCAGCTTAAATCCTCTTTATCATGTCTTCATGGCTCATCACTTGTCGCTTCTCGGGCAAACCTTCAATTTTGCTTCTTTACGCTTTATCATTTATGTTTTAAATTTTCTCTATCTCTTCTACTATCTCTGCAGTGCCAGTTCTCTGGTGTGGATATATTTTTGTTGTTGTACAACATTCATGAGTATCTACACACGCGCCTGTTTAATTAAATATTTATGCCATTATTTGAAGGTTGCCTTTGTACTTACCTGTGTAGTTACCTGGTTGTTGTTGCAGGAGTCGAGTTACAGCTCTTGTGTACTCACCTAGTTGTACTCACCTAGTTGAGGTTGCGGGGGTCGAGTCCGAGCTCCTGGCCCCGCCTCTTTACTGGTCGCTACTAGGTCACTCTCCCTGAACCATGAGCTTTATCGTACCTCTGCTTAAAGCTATGTATGGATCCTGCCTCCACTACATCGCTTCCCAAACTATTCCAGTTACTGACTACTCTGTGGCTGAAGAAATACTTCCTAACATCCCTGTGATTCATCTGTGTCTTCAGCTTCCAACTGTGTCCCCTTGTTACTGTGTCCAATCTCTGGAACATCCTGTCTTTGTCCACCTTGTCAATTCCTCTCAGTATTTTGTATGTCGTTATCATGTCCCTCCTATCTCTCCTGTCCTCCAGTGTCGTCAAGTTGATTTCCCTTAACCTCTCCTCGTAGGACATACCTCTTAGCTCTGGGACTAGTCTTGTTGCAAACCTTTGCACTTTCTCTAGTTTCTTCACGTGCTTGGCTAGGTGTGGGTTCCAAACTGGTGCCGCATACTCCAATATGGGCCTAACGTACACGGTGTACAGGGTCCTGAATGATTCCTTATTAAGATGTCGGAATGCTGCTCCGAGGTTTGCTAGGCGCCCATATGCTGCAGCAGTTATTTGGTTGATGTGCGCTTCAGGAGATGTGCCTGGTGTTATACTCACCCCATGATCTTTTTCCTTGAGTGAGGTTTGTAGTCTCTGGCCCCCTAGACTGTACTCCGTCTGCGGTCTTCTTTGCCCTTCCCCAATCTTCATGACTTTGCACTTGGTGGGATTGAACTCCAGGAGCCAATTGCTGGACCAGGTCTGCAGCCTGTCCAGATCCCTTTGTAGTTCTGCCTGGTCTTCGATCGAGTGAATTCTTCTCAACAACTTCACGTCATCTGCAAACAGGGACACCTCAGAGTCTATTCCTTCCGTCATGTCGTTCACAAATACCAGAAACAGCACTGGTCCTAGGACTGACCCCTGTGGGACCCCGCTGGTCACAGGTGCCCACTCTGACACCTCGCCACGTACCATGACTCGCTGCTGTCTTCCTGACAAGTATTCCCTGATCCATTGTAGTGCCTTCCCTGTTATCCCTGCTTGGTCCTCCAGTTTTTGCACCAATCTCTTGTGTGGAACTGTGTCAAACGCCTTCTTGCAGTCCAAGAAAATGCAATCCACCCACCCCTCTCTCTCTTGTCTTACTGCTGTCACCATGTCATAGAACTCCAGTAGGTTTGTGACACAGGATTTCCCGTCCCTGAAACCATGTTGGCTGCTGTTGATGAGATCGTTCCTTTCTAGGTGTTCCACCACTCTTCTCCTGATAATCTTCTCCATGATTTTGCATACTATACATGTCAGTGACACTGGTCTGTGTGTGGTCTTGTGTGTGTGTGTGTGTGTGTGTGTGCGCGCGCGCATGCGTGTTTGTGTGTACTCACCTATTTGTACTCACCTATTTGTGGTTGCAGGGGTCGACTCATAGCTCCTGGCCCCGCCTCTTCACTGATTGCTACTAGGTCCTCTCTCTCCCTGCTCCATGAGCTTTTTCATACCTCGCCTTAAAACTATGTATGGTTCCCGCCTCCACTACTTCACTTTCTAGGCTATTCCACGGTTTGACTACTCTATGACTGAAGAAATACTTCCTAACATCCCTTTGATTCATCTGAGTCTTCAACTTCCAATTGTGACCTCTTGTGTCTGTGTCCCTTCTCTGGAACATCCCGTCTTTGTCCACCTCGTCTATTCCGCGCAGTATTTTATATGTCGTTATCATGTCTCCCCTGACCCTCCTGGCCTCCAGTGTCGTCAGGCCGATTTCCCTCAACCTTTCTTCGTAGGACAATCCCCGTAGCTCTGGGACTAGTCTTGTTGCAAACCTTTGCACTTTCTCTAATTTCTTGACGTGCTTGACTAGGTGTGGATTCCAAACTGGTGCTGCATACTCCAGTATGGGCCTGACGTAAATGGTACACAGAGTCTTGAACGACTCCTTACTGAGGTATCGGAACGCTATCCGTAGGTGTGTGTGCGCGCATGCGTGTGTGTGTGTGTGTGAGAGAGAGAGCGCATGCGTGTGTGTGTGTGTGTGCATGTGTGTGTATGTGTGTGTGTGTCTGCATGTGTGTGTGTGTGTGCGCATGCGTGTGTGTGTGTGTGCATGTGTGTGTGTCTGCATGCGTGTGTCTGCATGTGTGTGTCTGCATGTGTGTGTGTGTGTGTGTGTGTGTGTGTGTGTGTGTGTGCATACGTGCTTGCGTGTGTGCTCACCTATATTTGGTTGCAGGGATCGATACTAGGTTTACTCTGTCCTATCTTCGAGAGCCGTACTGTACCTTTTCTTAAGGCTATATATGGATCGTGCCTCTATCACTCTTCTGTCCAGGTCGTTGAGCTTCCTGACCACTATAAAACTGAAGAAATACGTACTTTCTAACATACCTGTTCTTTTATGTTCCTGTTGACCGTCTCATGAACAATCTGTCATCGTCCACCCTGTCAATTCTTCTTTGTATTTAGTACATTGTTGCCATATCTCTGAGTCTTCTTGCCTCTAATGTCAATCTCTCCTCTGCACTTTCTCTCCAGCTTCTTGACATATTCGGTAAGTTGGTTTCATACTGGTGTTGCATACTCCAACAGAGGCCTCACGTAAACTGAATACAGTGTTCTGGGTTAGCCTTAAATTTGCCAGATGTGCATTTGCTGCATAAGTTATTCTGATGATGTGCACCTAAGCCTCAGGCGTGTGTGTGTGTACTCACCTAATTGTACTAGCCTAATTGTAGTTGCAGGGGTTGAGTCATATCTCCTCTGTATTAGTTACAATTTTGTCCTAGTCTTATGTCGATTAGACACTAGGCCTGTTGTATATGCGTGTGTGTGTGTGTGTGTGTGTGTGTGTGTGTGTGTGTGTGTGTGTGTGTGTGTGTGTGTGTGTGTGTGTGTGTGTGTGTGTGTGTGTGTGTGTATGTGTACTCAGTTGTGTTTCAGGGGGTCGAATCTTAGGTCTTGGCTCTTCCACTTAGCAACCTTCGGTACTCTGGATTCTGGTTATTAGCTTCATTGACCATATCATACTAAACTTGTGACTGTCGAGTTTGGGTGCACCTTTTCGTCGTCTTGCTCATTCGACTTATCACCCATATGCTGAAAAAATTTTTTTAACATCCCTGTGGGTCATCTGTATCTTTAACTTACATCTATGACCGTTCTTCCCATCGCCTTATGCTCCAAAAACGTCTATCCCTCTCTGTCCTGTTAAATCCTTAGAGCATCGTGTACCACAACCATGCCTTCCCTAGTTCTTCTTTCTTCTAACGTCGATGTATTCAGTTCTTGTAGATTCTACCCATGAGTCAATTCCCTTAGCTTTGGAAGAAGTCTGGTTGGAAACCTCTGGACATTTTCAAGTTTTTTTTGTACATGCTTTAACTGTTGGAGGTCCCTGCGGGTGCTGCAAACTCCCTGACTAGTCTGACATATGTTGCGAAAAGAGTTCTAAGAGTTTCTTTATTGAAGTTCCCGAAGGCAGTTCTGAAATTAGCTGCCCTTGTGTATGCTGCAGATGTTATACGTGTTATTGGCACCTTTGTGACATGATGGGTGTGATGTTCAGATGTTTATTCATGAATCTTGATCCTTGGGCAATATTTGTATTTTCTCGCTTCTCAAGCTATATTCCGTCTCGGGTCTTCTCTTCCCATTTTTCCACTTATTTAGCATCATTATATAACAGAAAGATTTCCTGTTATGAACAAACGTACGCACGTACGCACACACACACACACACACACACACACACACACACACACACACACACATACACACACACACACACACACACACACACACACACACACACACACACACACACACACACACACACACACACACACACACACACACACACACACACACACACACACACACACATACACACACACACACACACACACACACACACACTAATAAGTAAAGGAGGAGGGGTAGGTTTTTTTTTTTTTTTGAGGGGTAGGTGTTAGGAGAGGGTGAGCGTTTTGTAGGGAGGGGTATGTCATGAGCTGTGAATCGACCCCTGCAACCGCAATTAGGTGAGTACACAAAACAGAGAGAGAGTGAGTGAGTGAATGAGAAAGAGGTGGGGGCGAGAACACCATGAGGTGTACAATATTACGGAATACTGATCGTGCGTGTGGGGTTGCATCTGGTAATTGCGTGTATACTTAATCATTGGTGATTACATGTACCTGAAAGTGCCTAGTGTAGAAATATTGGCATGAAGGGGGGAGAAAAGGCCTGGGAACAGAGGTAGGGAAAGAAGGGGGTAGACGAGGGAACAGGTAAAGAGAGGAGGGAGACTAATAAGTAGAGAGGAGGAGGAGGAGGAGGAGGAGGAGGAGGAGGGGGGGGGTAAGTGGTACGAGAGGGTGAGGGTAGGGAGTAATATACTTCATTATTATATAAACATGCTAACCCAGCATGCAACAGCCATTTTGTTTTTTTTGTTAAAGAATTTCCCATAGTTATCTACTGTGTTGTATATAATACTGGAAACAAAATATGTTCTCTGGTACATCATCTTCTAGAAAAAAACAAACCAAAAAAAAAAGAAAACAGAATTCTTTAAGCTTATTTAATCTTGCAGCCAAACCCACATGTTGACAATGAAATAAATTAGCTGTATATTTCGACCTCCGAATGAGGTCCTCTTCAGCGTAATGTACGAGTGAGTCGCCTGGCAGACTAACACAACAACTTACGTCGTGCAACTTCAAAATTGAACATCTCTCACAAAGTCTTGTCTGTGATTTTTAAAGGGAGTTTAATTGATATATTTTCGAGGTCTTCTTGTAAGATTAAAGTTTCTCTGCTGTGATTAGCGGACAGTGACTCACACCTCCACCACGTCAGCTGAACGACTCACAATGGTTTGATGCTAGATATAATTACATAGAAACTAGGCTTGCTTCGGTAACTGCCCCCCATCCAAGAAAATTATTCCACCTCTATCCCATAACTCCTGTTCCTTCCATCTCAATTCACGCAAGCCGCAAAGTATTTAAAACTCAAAATCCTAAGGAAGTAGATCTGCAATTAATCTCCATCATAATATCTAAAATCTGCCAATAAACTCCATGAGGAGATCCAAGAGTGTTAATCCAACACACTCAACAAACTTACGAACCTCAGGGTATATAATTTAACCCAGTCTGATACAGAAAATATTTATGCACTACGGTAACATATTTATCCATGATGCATTATAAGACCTCGAAACACATCACATATCAAATAAAATTCTTATAAGTAATTATAAAGAATAAACACAATGATAAAAAAAAGATACAATATTATGCTTGTCATATTAAATTTAAAGTTAAATTCTAAGTTAAACAAATGTTTTTATACAAAAAAATATATTCTTTTTTTAGTCATGGGAACAAAATTTAAGTATATGTACAACCCTTTTATTATTATAGAATTTACTAAAAGTATTCCCAGCAGTTATTGTAAATATTGGAAAAAAAAACTTTTTCAACAATTTGCGTACATGAAAACAATGCCTTTTGCAAAACCCACTTATTATTATGCACTGTAAACTATAAATTATGACCCAACTTCTCCGAGCAGCTAAAGTAAACAATGACCAGAAAGTAATAAATATAGTGATTTTTCACTGGGTTTTCAACAAAATTTTTGTTCACGTTTCTCTGTTATATTTTATTTAAAATTCTCTGCATTTTTTTTTTTTATTTTTTTTTTTTTGAAATTAGCAGATGGGCCCTTGGGTTGGTATGAATGCATTTGGAAATGAGATTATGATTTTTATTTTATTAATAAGCACACATTCAGTAGCATAAAAACTCAGTCCTTCGTTTTATTAGAGGGTAGTTACATCTCGACTTAATTGCGTTGGGCTCATTCTATACTTTTACAAGCTGTTCTCGTTTACTTTTTATATAGGGATACCGTGGCTGTTGAAGCACGGTGTCCCTATATACAGGCTGCTTGTGTGTTTCTGAATAGACATGAGTCTTCGTGTCCCTTCCCAATTTTTTTTTTTTTTTTTTTTTTTGTGTGTGTGTGAAATCCACTTCCTTCATATCTCGCTCAGACATTTTTTCATTCGGTCATAGTCGTTCTTTCGCATGATTGTTATATTTTTTACGATGTTCTTATTCATTTTGCTTTAAATTTTAAGGAATTGCCAAAGTTTATAGTGGGTATAGTAACCATAGTTTGTATGTATGGGATAGCTTTAATTTGTCTTTTTTTATATTTTACTCATTGGATGGAAGTTCTAATCTTCTTCACGTTCAACTCACTTGTTGATTCACTAACTTATTGGATTAGGAAATTCCGCATTATTGAGTTCGTGACCTTTGCCCTCCCATCTCCACGTCTTCCGTGTGGATCTCAATTTTACTCAGTCTCTATGATTGAAGTTATCTCTGATTAGTTTTGCTTGAGTCATGTTTCCCACTTGTGCTGCCCTCTCTCCAGTGTTTCTTATTACTGCGGATCCAAATAACACACTGTAATGCTGGCAATACTGAAGAAAGGACACATGCTGCAGACTAAGATTTTACTGGAACACTGTCTGACACTAAAATGCTAAAGCTCCGTGCATAGCAGTTTGTTATTGCGCTGAAAGCTTGTTCTGCAACGTGAACCTTCCCTTCGTTTCTGCTGTGTTGCATACATTATATTCTGGGCTGCGTCGTCGATCGTTGAGGACCGCCACGGGGAATGAGGGATGATTGGGAAGTTATAGATAAGCTTGATGTTATTAGTTGTTATTTTGACTACCAGGTATTTCTAGCGTTCCGCTTTGTATTTTCGTCTCAATGGTACCAATATCGTTATATATAAAAAAGTTATCCCACCTTTCAACCTCAGTTTAGTCGTTCCTGTAATTACTTGCAAATGTTAAATAAATATGATTTATTTTATGGCTGGTTGTTTCTTCTCGATCAAGTCGTTCGGCTCGTTAATTGTCGACTCGTTGTTTCCCCATCTACTGTATGCTCGTGCACTGTCCACACGCTGAGTCTTGTATTTACGCTTTGTCGAAAAAAAGGGTAGAATGGTCAGCCATGAAAAAGGTATAGGGAGGGATGATGTTTTCCCCATCTAATGAGAATATTGGTGTTAACTTGCAAAGAAAATTGCGAGTAGTGGGTGGGAGGAGACATTTTTGGGGTACTGGATTGGAGAGTTTAATGGGTAGAACTGAGTAGTAGGTGAATGGGGGTTTAAGGTGGTGCTGAAGGACTGGTGACGTAGCTGTGAAAGCGTGATTGGTTGCGAGCACCGTGGAGGGCAGTGGTTGGTGGTTTTGTGGATGTTACTTGCGTGTTTACTCACTGATTTGGGTTTGCGGGGAGAGGACTGGTTAAAGCCCAGGCTTTACTGGTTTCTACACTTTTAACCCTATCATATCTTCTCTTAAAAGAATATATGGAGTTCGTTTCCATTGTTTACAAAATCCAGTTCAATCCATTTTTTCAGTACAATGAGATGAAAATAATATTTCCTGTTTCTCTAGTCATTACTCGGGTAACGCTCGTTATCACTGCATGTGTATATCTCGTTGTCACTGCATGGGTATCTCTTGGAAACCAGTGCACATATTTCTCTCTTTTCAGATTCTTTTTATTTATGCTTGACATTCCATACTCGTAATGCTTTAGTAAATCTTAGTGCGAGAAAAAACTGGTAACAACGCAGCAACGACACATACCTTCTTACACTCAGATGCTACAACGACACATACAGTGTCACACTCAAATGTAACAAGGACCCATGCAGTGTCACACTCATAAGGAACAATGACGCGTACAGTGTCACACTCAGGCACAACAATGACACATAAAGTGTCATGAAATATCAAATATAACGTACATTACTCGCTGGCCTGGCGGTGGAAGCCAAACTTTGAACATAGAGACACTGCTTCAGTGCCAGCCTCTCTGTTTACATTTCATCGCGTCCGTTGCACAACACCGAAGTTGCCCTCCACTTGTTTTACGGCTGTTGTTCTATAGTGCAGCCCATAGTTATTGTCCACACCAGTGATCGGAAGTTCTTTACGATTGGTAGATACAAGGTAGAGTGACCTCTAATGGTATGTGTCTTCATGCTGGTGATGAGCTCTTGATTCAAGGATATTGAACTGCCTTTATCCTTCTGAGTTCATGAAATATAAACAAACCGTGTTTGTTTATATTTCGCCTGCTCTTGCGAATTACTTGCATTGTTAATATCTCTAGAAAGGCTGATGCATGCAGGGGATGAGATGAAAAGCTGTAAGCCTTCTCCCTGGAAGCTGGCTGCCTTGGGTCAAAGTCTAGCGCAAGCTGGACTCCAAGGTATTGGCCCAGTGTGGGTAGATTGGTAAAGCACTGCGTACCTTGTTCCAAGGTTAGTAGGTTAGAATCTCCTTCAGCCAGAGATCAGTGTTTGTTTATATTTCGCCTGCTCTTGCGAATTACTTGCATTGTTAATATCTCTAGTAAGGCTGATGCATGCAGGGGATGAGATGAAAAGCTGTAAGCCTTCTCCCTGGAAGCTGGCTGCCTTGGGTCAAAGTCTAGCGCAAGCTGGACTCCAAGGTATTGGCCCAGTGTGGGTAGATTGGTAAAGCACTGCGTACCTTGTTCCAAGGTTCGTAGGTTCGAGTCTCCTTCAGCCAGAGATCAGAGTTTGTTTATATTTCGCCTGCTCTTGCGAATTACTTGCATATATATATATATATATATATATATATATATATATATATATATATATATATATATATATATATATATATATATATATATATATATATATATATATTTCTTTCAACGCACCAGCCGTATCCCACTGAGGTGGGGTGACCCAAAAGGACAAACGAAAGTTTCTCCTTTTAAATTTAGTAATATATACAGGAGAAGGGGTTACTAGCCCCTTGCTCCCGGCATTTTAGTCGCCTCTTACGACACGCATAGCTTACGGAGGAAGAATTCTGTTCCACTTCCCCATGGAAATAAGAGGAAATAAACAAGAACAAGATCAAGTAAGAAAATAGAAGAAAACCCAGAGGGGTGTGTATATATATGTTTGTACATGTATGTGTAGTGTGATCTAAGTGTAAGCAGAAGTAGCAAGACGTACCTGAAACCTTGCATGTTCATGAGACAGAAAAATGGACACCAGCAATCCTACCATCATGTAAAACAATTACAGGCTTCCGTTTTACACTCACTTGGCAGGACGGTAGTACCTCCCTGGGTGGTTGCTGTCTACCAACCTACTACCTAGAATATATATATATATATATATATATATATATATATATATATATATATATATATATATATATATATATATATATATATATATATATATATATATATATATATATATATATATATATATATGCAATAAGTTCACAGTAAACAGGTGATTTCAGAATATGCAAAACAACCACTGTGAAAGAATAGAGAAATTCCAAGCGCTTTCGTGAATACTCACATTATCAAGGAACAATGAAAGGAAAGCATCAAAGGAAGGTATATAAAGGGGGAGCCCACACCTCACTATCAGATCCCACAACAACGAAACGCGAGACAGCAGGCCCGCTGACCGAACTAGACAGGTCCTTCATACAACCCACCAACAAACTATTCTACTCAAGAAATAAGAAATTTAAAAAATTATTATTTGTCCAATGTATTATTAAATTCTTCCCAAATTCTATTATTTATAAATGGATCTAATTTATATAAACCAAAGGAAATATTCATATTATTGTCAAAACTGCTTTTTATGAAACAAGATTCAATTATATTCCTGTCGACCATAGACTTGCTTGATACTACTTTCTCAACTTTTTGAAAATCAATTGGATGGTTGAAATCTCTTACATGAATAAATAGAGCATTGGAATCTTGTCCAGTTCTAATGCTATATTTATGTTGTTTTAATCTTAGTTCGAGATTTTTACCATTTTGACCAGTTTGCGATAAAGTTTATTACGGTCAAACTGGTAAAAATCTCGAACTAAGATTAAAACAACATAAATATAGCATTAGAACTGGACAAGATTCCAATGCTCTATTTATTCATGTAAGAGATTTTAACCATCCAATTGATTTTCAAAAAGTTGAGAAAGTAGTATCAAGCAAGTCTATGGTCGACAGGAATATAATTGAATCTTGTTTCATAAAAAGCAGTTTTGACAATAATATGAATATTTCCTTTGGTTTATATAAATTAGATCCATTTATAAATAACAGAATTTGGGAAGAATTTAATAATCAGAGGGCTGAAGAGGGTTTGTTGAGGTGGTTTGGTCATTTAGAGAGAATGGATCAAAGTAGAATGACATGGAGAGCGTATAAATCTGTAGGGGAAGGAAGGCGGGGTAGGGGTCGTCCTCGAAAAGGTTGGAGGGAAGGGGAAAAGGAGGTGTTGCGGGCGAGGGGTTTGGACTTCCAGCAAGCGTGCGTGAGCGTGTTAGATAGGAGTGAATGGAGACAAATGGTATTTGGGACCTGACGATCTGTTGGGGTGTGAGCAGGGTAATATTTAGTGAAGGGATTCAGGGAAACCGGTTATTTTATATAACCGGACTTGAGTCCTGGAAATGGGAAGTACAATGCCTGCACTCTAAAGGAGGGGTTTGAGATATTGGCAGTTTTAAGAGATATATTATTTATTTTTATACGTATATACTTCTAAACTGTTGTATTCTGAGCACCTCTGCAAAAACAGTGATTATGTGTGAGTGTGGTGAAAGTGTTGAATGATGATGAAAGTATTTTCTTTTTGGGGATTTTCTTTCTCTTTGGGTCACCCTGCCTCGGTGGGAGACGGCCGACTTGTTGAAAATATTTATATATATATATATATATATATATATATATATATATATATATATATATATATATATATATATATATATATATATATATATATATATATATATATATATATATATGTATGTATGTATATAACAACCACTGTGAAAGGAAAGCGAAATTACAAGCGCTTTCGTGACTTCTCACATTATCAAGGAACTATAAGGAAAAACATCAATAGGAAGGTATATAAGGGCAAGACTACACCTCACAGTCGCGTCATAAAAACCGACTCTGTGAAACACAACTGATGCTCTACACAAGAATTAAGATTTTTTTTGTCTAATGTATCATTTAATTCTTCCCAAATTTTATTAATTATAATTTACATAAACCAAAAGAAATAATCATATTATTTTCAAAACTACTTTTTTTATGAATCATGATTCTATTATACTCCTGTCGACCATTGACTTGCTTGATACAACTTTCTCATCAGTATGAAAATCAATCGGACGGTTAAAATCTCTCACATGAATAAACAGAGCATTAGAATCTTTTCCAGTTCTAATGCTAAATATACGTTGTCTTAATCTTAGTTCACGACTTTTACCAGTTTGACCGCAATAAACTTTACCACATATTTTACAAGGAATTTTATAGACACACCCGTCAGCATTTTCGGGGGAATTTTATATCAAAAGATTTTTACTGTATGAAGATATTTAAATGCATATTAACATATCAACTATGCTGATTCTTCCTTACCATGAAAAGTTAGATGATATGCCGTCTCTTTTTAAGACTTTTAATATCAAAGTTGTATTTAAAAATCTTCATACAGTAAAAAAAATCTTTTGATAAAAATCTCCCCAAAATGCTGACAGGTGTGTCTATAAGATTCCATGTAAAATAAAGACAAACTGGTAAAAGTCTTGAACTAAGATTACAACATAAATATAGCATTACAACTGGGAACTGAGAGATTTTAACCATCCAATTCATTTTCATACGGCTGAGAAAGTAGTATCAAGTAAGTCCATGGTCGACAGGAATATAATAGAATCATGTTTCATAAAAAGCAGTTTTGAAAATAATATGAATATTTCTTTTGGTTTATATAAACAGGATTCATTATAATTAATAAAATATGGGAAGAATTTAATGATACATTAGACAAAAAAATCTTAATTCTTGGTTAGAGTATCAGTTGTGTTTCACAGAGTCGGGTGTTGTGACGCGACTGTGAGGTGTAGTCTTGCCCTTGTATGCCTTCCTGTTCATGTTTTTCTTTATAGTTCCTTGATAATGTGAGAAGTCACGAAAGTGCTTCTAATTTCGCTTTTCTTTTACAGTGGTTGTTCTGCACACACACACACACACACACACACACACACACACACACACACACACACACACACACACACACACACACACACACACTCACACACACACTCACACACACACACACACACACACACACACACACACACACACACACACACACACACACACACACACACACACACACACACACACACACACACACACACACACACACACACACACATCTCAGGGATGTTAGGAAGTACTTCTTCAGCCACAGAGTAGTCAGGAAGTGGAATAGTTTGGGAAGCTTTAAGAAGAGGGATGATAAAGCTCACGGTTCAGGGAGGGTGACCTAGTAGCGACCAGTGAAGAGGCGGGGCCAGGAGCTTGGATTCCGACCCATTGCAACCCCAACTAGGTGAGTACACACACACACACACACACACACATATATATATATATATATATATATATATATATATATATATATATATATATATATATATATATATATATATATATATATATATAGCTTCTTTCTTTCAACACACCGGCTGTATCCCACCAAGGCAGGGTGGCCCAAAAAGAAAAACGGGAGAAGGGGTTACTAGCCCCTCCCTCCCTGCATTTTAGTCGCCTCTTACAACACGCATGGCTTACGGAGGAAGAATTATGTTCCACTTCCCCATGGAGATAAGAGGAAATAAACAGGAACAAGAACTAGAAAGAAAATAGAAGAATACCCAGAGGGGCGTGTGTATATATATGCTTGTACATGTATGTGTGGTGTGACCTAAGTGCAAGTAGAAGTAGCAAGACGTACCTGAAATCTTGCATGTTTATGAGACAGACAAAAGACACCAGCAATCCTACCATCATGTAAAACAATTACAAGTTTTCATTGTACACTCACTTGGCAGGACGGTAGTACCTCCCTGGGCGGTTGCTGTTTACCAACCTATATATATATATAAAGCAAAAGTCACATAGTCTATCGTGAGACTGCCATCATACATTCATACAACCTATACCCAACCTGGGTTCAAAGTTCACTTGCTGGATGTTGTATTTTATGCGTTCTATGCATTGTTTTATACACTAAAAATTTCTTCCACACTATTCACTTACTTGCCACGAGTTCAATCCCCTCCCGTGGTACGGTTTCCTCTAGTGATTCCCTTCACATATTCAGATCACTCCTTGTATACTCGTCACTTCCTCCACACACACACACATACACACACACACACACATACACACACATACACACACACACACACATACACATACATACACTCACACACACATACACACACATACACACACACACATACACACACATACACACACACATACACACACATACACAAACACACACACACATACACACACATACACACACACACACACACACACACCAGTCACTCTTCCAAATGTTATTCCCACATACTATTCACTCTCTCGCATCAGTCACTCTGTCACTCCATTCTCTCCACATACCAGTCACTCTGAACATACCAGTCACTCTCTACACGCATACACCAGTCACTCCCTCCACATACACTAGTCACTCCCCCCTCACACCAGTCACTCCCCCCTCACACCAGTCACTCCCTCCACCTGGTACACTACATGTTTGTGCACTAACACCCTTAGCGTGCCAAACTAGTTCACTCTTGGTGAGAAATTATCACAAAAATTAACAAGCAAAGATGCGAAGATAATTACCGAAGATAATCTTCTCTCGTCAAACTGTATTTAATCACCAGTCATAATTTTAAGTGAAATCAGCTTTAGATTGCTCCAATTAATCTAAAAGCCAATTAAGCATAGATCGTAAAAATTCCACCAATAATGAGTTTGACGCAAAGGAGCGAGATTTTTTTTTTTTTTTTCACATTTTTCTATTCTCAGATTGACGAGCAATTGTTAGCGAAGCAACGTTGACTTGATTTATCTAACCAATCTAGAGATATTGTTATGGTAGGTATATTACCATCGCTGACTTAACTAACCTTAGTAATTATAGAAATCTCGGTAGTGACTGCATCCGCAGTAACTGTAAGTGCAGTAATGACTATAGCCACAATAACTGTAGTAAGCGCAGTAGTGACTGTAACCGTCGCAGCTGCAGTAAAAGCAGAAGTGATTGTAACCGCAATAGTGACTGTGACTGCAGTAATTGTAGTAGTGACTGTAATTGCAGTAAATGTAATCTTAATACACGCTGTATTGACTGTAACCGCAGCAGGTATAGTAACCGCAGTATTGTCTGTAACTGCAGTAACTGTAGTAACCGCAGTAACGGTTCTAAGTGCAGTGGCAGCAGCCCTCTCCGCGTACTGAATTCCCTACGGGTTTAGTGCTCCCCATAATAATCCGCGTGAGATGTTCTGGGTATTTTAAGTTGAATATCACTAAATACTTTTTTCCTGCAAGATAGTTGCTCACAGTGTAGATATATTTTGTTGAAATGGACAATAGGTATCTCCTTCTATTGTCATTAAACCAGACTGCATTCATTATACAGCAATGTATCATGCCTATGAGTTTAGAGCTTTTCCGTGAATATATAATAATAATAATTATAAAATAATCAAGTTATTATGTATCTTTGATTTCGATTCAGGTTACAGAATATATATTTTTTTTGTAGTAACCGCGGTAAACCGCTGTAAGCGTAATATACTGAAGTAACGCGCCGTAACCCGCAGGAAGCTGAACTGAACCTCAGTAACAACGACAAACGCAGTAGCAATAATAACATCAGTTACTGCGTAAGAGCAGGCTTTGTTACCTCTCATCTCAGTGTCTACTAAAGCATTGATGACAACATGACACAACACTTAGCACTCGGTTTGAAAACCAGTGACACAAATACTGTCGAAAACTATAGTGCCAATCAATGAAGTCACAACACACTTAAACGCGAGAAAATTCTGTTCAGAAAAATTGCATGAAAGGCAATTCAAAAGAGAATTAGTTCCACTAACATATTTTTGTACTGATCCTAATCATTAACAGTTAAGGTTGATGGAACATGAATTTCAGGAGAATGCTTTAAAAAAAAAAACATCTCCATAACCCACGGGAGATAGTCAGGGCATCTAACTTTTCTTTTCCTGTCTACCCACAGCCTTTTTCACTTTATTAAAGGTATACAGTACCGACTGATTAATAAATATGACACAAGCGCATTACCTGAGTTATATTTACGGAGACGTTTCGCTATCCAGTGACGCTTCACTAGATAACCTTCCTGTTGGTGAAACGTCTTCATAAAGAGATGCCCAGATACTGCACATGTCTCATTCCTCACTTTCTTCGCTGCTATATCCAACCCCAATCCTCCCCCTCACCATTCATGCTATCCCTCTTATGGCGCAATATAACAAAATTATAGGGAAGGTTTAGCTGCTAGAGAAGAGCTTCCTGCCACCCTTTACACAGAATGACCCATGTAAATATAATCCAAACAACAATAATGGTACATGAGGAGGATTACATTGCTGACGACTTCAGCTAGCCAAAAAAGCTGCTATTTTAACATCGTTTGTCCACCGTTGTACAACGGAGACAACACAGCAGTATACAACAAATACATCATAGTAGTATACAACAGATACAGTGCAGCAGTATACAGCAGATACAAGACAACAGTATACAACGGATACAACACAGCAGTACACAGCAGATACAACACAGCAGTATACAGCAGATACAACACAGCAGTATACAGCAGATACAACACAGCAGTATACAGCAGATACCACAGTGTATAACAAACACTGGAAATGACATTACTAACGACAAAACACTCAGCATTTTTAGCCAAATATTGTTAAATTCATGAGGGATAACCGAACCCGTCGGGCCCATATATTGCCAAGGGAAATGGGAGGCATTCAATTTCAATCCAAGGAAGGGGAGGATAGGTCCAATTCCTCGGATTACAACACACTCTCCATCGTCTAGGAACCTTTCTTGAGAGTTATAGCAACGATGTGTAACAAAGATTAACTAAACACTGTTAGCGACAGACCATAGTTCTTGCAACAGTGATTAGAGGTGAGGCAACAGCAGCTGCAGCACCGCCAACCGTGCAGCGGGCAACAATAACAGCAGCAACATCACTTTTAGCAGCTGTACCAGCAGTGCAGCAGTCGAGAATAGAAGCACGAGCAGCAGCAACCACAGCAACATCAGCTGCATTAGCAATACCAGTAATGCAAAGGAGAACAACAGAAATACCAGCATCAGCAACATCAGGAACATTAACAGTAGCAGCAGTAGCAGGAGAGCAGCAGTATCAGTAGAAGCAGCAATAGCAGCACAAGCAGAGGATGATGACATATTAGTATTGGTATTTGAACAGCATTACTGAGGATTACTCAGAGCATGTAGTGTACAAGGTATACGAATTTAGTGAGTGTATGTTGAGATCAAGGTAATGTATTTCCTGCGTATAACGTGTATGTGTGTTGTGAACAAGGCCACCAACACCACCTCAGCATCACAATCACCACCTCAGCACTGTAATTGCCACCTCAGCACTTCAGTTACCACCACAACACCACAGTCACTACCTCAGTACTATAATCACCTCACAGTCACAATCGCCCCTTCAACACCACAACCACCACATCAGCCCCAGAATCAACACATTACCATTACAATCACCACCTCAATACCACAGTCACTTCTCAGCAGCCCCACAACCAGCACCTTGGCATCACACTCATTACTCCAACACCACAACTATTAGTCCAACATCACAACCACCATCTCAGTCCCACAATCACTACCATGGCACCTCATCTCCCTCAGTACCACAGTCACTACCCACGGCACCTCAACCACCTCAGTACCACAGTCACAACCATGTCACCTCAACCACCTCAGTACCACAGTCACTATCATGGCACCTCAACCACCTTAGTACCACAGTCATTATCATGGCACCTCAACCACCTTAGTACCACAATCACTATCATGGCACCTCAACTACCTCAGCACCACAGCCGCAACCTCAGCACTTCAATTACCACCTCAGCACTTCAGTTGCCACCTCAGCACTTCAACCACCTCTTCATCACATCCACAACCCCATGATCACAACTACCACAACAACCACCCCCCTCACCACAACCCTTAACCACCACGACAACCACCGATAACTTCCGCTCGTAATAAACCCAAAAGTTAAACAGAGTATCAGTTACAAATACAACAGCTAAATCACTCTAATTATTAATTCAGTAGTGCATTAACGATGTTCACACTAAAAAAACTTGTATAAAATATAAAACTTATAAACATATATTCATAAAACGAGGAAAGAAATTTATTTATTTGTTCACAATTACGTGAAGCTCTAATATCCTGCGCAGTCATTCGACGTAACAAAGATAGGTGGAGGCTCGATCCTCCGTTCAATAATCGCGAGACAAATACACTATAAACATTACCTGGTGCGGCAGGATCCAGTTCTAGGAACACATCTGAGAGTCAAGCTTTGTATGCAGATGTAATTGTTAATATGCCACAAACGACTGCAAATAAATATCATTGTTGATATTTCTAATGAAAAAAAATCGAAGGCTGGTTAGTTTTCTATTAATGGGGAAGCGCAAAACCCACAGGAGTAGTGCAGCGTCTGGGGAATGTGAGGTGATGTTTTGTGACCCATATATGGGGAGGGTAGTCCCAACTGCTTGGATCAAGAGCCCTTGACCTCATGAGGGAAGTGCCTTCTTTGAATGAAAACAGAGACCTGGTGGTAATTAAAAAAATAATGTAAGGACAAACAGCAATATAAAGAGTCAGTAAGAACAATAATCACCTCAGATTTTACAGTGGAAGATCCTCAATGTTTCGCTCAGAGAAAGTTTGATGCGTTATTTTCAAGAATATTTCGTTCGGTTTTGGTCATCATCTTTAATTAAGGAAGATTATTGAAAACTGGAGAGTGTCCAGCGGCCAGCGGTCACAATCACCGCCAGAATAAAAACCAAATCATTTGAATCCCGTTTACCATATATTACGAGTATTATTATATTCATAGAGAAGCGCTAATTAATCTGGTGTCAAACATCGCCCGGGAAAATACTACGCATTTCATTTCCTCGGATCACAAGCCTCTTTTTCCACCAATGTATTTCCTCTCCCCCGTCCTCTCTTGGATACATTTAGAGTAAGGAATTTTATTCAGCTTAGCCCAACGAGCATCGAGAAGTGACCTAGCACAAATATTGACATTTGATAAAAGGAATTCAACTCTACATTAGGAAAGTTTTTTCTTTTAATATCCAGTTAAACACAGCAAGCATCAAAAATGGTTTTAAAATTAAAAAAAAAAAATTCATTTGAACAAAGGAAACAATATTTTTTCTACGAGGATAAATATTTAGAATTATTAATATTATTTTTATTATTATTATTGTTATTATTATTATTATTATTATTATTATTATTATTATTATTATTATTATTATTATTATTATTATTATTATTATTATTATTTATTATTATTATTATCATCATCATCATCACCATCAAACGAAAACACTAAAACTATTTATATGTAATCTGCATCCAGAAAAAATAAGTGAAAATCCGCAACTTACAGTCTATGCTCCTCTTTAAAGCTAATTATACGTATGTCCATTCTGGCTTGCACATATATCGCTGATATAAAAATTATACAACTGTATATTTCCATATACATTCGTATGCCTTTGTATACCAATATTTCTGTGTATAACCCCAATACCTTTGTATAAAACCCCTTACCTTTCTATATCCCCCGTATACATTAGTGTATGTATGGTTGAGAGTTTGACAAAGAATTAAGTGAGAGAGGGGGATGTGCAACGCTTGAGTGTAACGAATGAATGAACTACCTACAACAAGATATATTGTGCCAGTATTGCAAGGGTGGGATTAATTTAACCCACACCGACGATAATTTTGGTGGGTTAGTTGGTTGGTGGGTTAGTTGGTTACTCAGCAGCTCATGTACACTAGCATTCACTCATTCAAGAATTCAATCATTTTTTATCGTTCCTCATCAAATTTACAGTTGAACTGTTACAGTATCTCGACTCATGGAAATGAAGACACTGATAACAGCGAATCTTCTTTCAATAAAACGTGTCACCAATACCCAGCCATGAGTGAAACGTTTGAATTTAAAAGGACCTCTGCTACCAATGCCTTTATTTCAACTTTTTCGGCTTTTTGCCATTGTCTATTTACCTCAGTTCATTTTAGAGTTATGACTTCAGTCGAGACTAAAGTCAAGATATCATCCCGAGGACTTCAGGATACCACTCACAAGGGTCATTTAGTACCTAGGTCTCTGTGCACTACACAAAATAACCCGCACATAGAAGAAACTAATGGCGTTTCGGTCCGACTTGGACCATTACTTAATCAACTGGTCAACACACAAACTAAGTAGGACCACTTCACTGTAGCAGGAACTACAACGTGTGCCTTCCTAGCCTTGCACGGTTGCTTGATCCAAGCCAAACTGTGGACTAGGAATAGAAATACGTTGGATGTTAGAAAAACCCTTTGCGATAAGAATAATGGGTGACAGCCCTGAATAAAACGGTGGCAACAGATAATTTTAAAATAAATAACTGTGAAATTGTTATTGGAAACCAAAAGAATAATTAGATATATAAATATTTAAAATGCTACGTAGCAAATAAAACATCCTACTTTGATGCAGCCATATGCTACAATAAGGGAGTAGAAAAGCCAGTGAAAAATACGTATTTGAAACACATATTGCTGATACAGCAGATTTCTTCAGTCGAATACAGGCAAATATCACAGTGGAGTGAGAGTAAAAGTAATTTTGAAGTGATCTGTCTCCCAGCCTTAATTTTTATCAAGACTGACAGACATATCAGTGTCTCAGCCTAAAAACAGGAACATGCATCCAGAAATGAGCAGAAATGAGGCGTTGCAGCTGGGTTATGAGGCCACAGGTGAGTGTGGCCCACTAGTAAGAGTAGGTCATGTTAAAAGGTTGTCTAACAAAAGAGTTGCAGAAGCCTTTACCAGTATGGGAGGACCCCGCTTATACAGCAGGTTAGGTTCCGGGCTACTGCTGTAAAGAGAAAATCGTTGTAAAGTGAAACGTAGCCTTTTTTTCTTAAATGCCTAATAATATGTTTACACTATCGCATATTAAGTGAGTAACAGAGTTAAGCCTTGAAAATGCATATACAGTACACACATTACTTACCTTAAAATATTTTCGTTCTTGACAAAGCTCTTGAAAAGCGAAGTGTTGCCTCAATAAAATGTTTTATTAATTGCAATTGTGTCCTTTTACCTAACATATTGTCCGTAATTTTACCAACATTATTACAATTTGACCAACATTATTACAACATTATTACAGACGTTACTTGGACACCCTCCTCTGGGCTCATAATATATTTATTGTAGAAAGGTTGAATAATTGATGAATGGGTATAATTGAAAACCGCTGCATTAGCGAAACACCGTAAAGTAAATTGCTGTAAAGCGAGGCCCGCCTGTTCCTAGATATACCTCCAAAGACTTGTGCTAAAAAAAATATTAATTTATAAACACATTCTATACCAAAAGCATGTTTAATCCTAGATACATACGCACGACTTGACCTGTAGTTATAACATTAAGAAATAAAGAGTAAAGAAAAAAGGGGAAGAACAAGACTAAGAGAATGATAAAGGGAAACTTGAAAAAAATTTACAAAGTAAACAAAGGCTTGACGGTAACGTAGACTTGCAGCACTGTGTTGGATACCCATCCATTTTCTCATAGTGGTAAAATTTGATGTATGTGATTCATCCAACCGATATCAGAAGAAACGTATAGAAACGTTGATCATTTGATCAAAGGCAGAACACATCGTCAGAGGATCTTTTATTTCTTTAGCTCTGTTTATACGTGATTATATGCAAATTAGTTTGCTCTGCTTCAGAAGCTAGTGAATTTACTATAATTCATATAAATTAAACTTGGGCTTATAAACAGTACATCAACAGGAAGGACGAAAAAGGGTTAAAAAGGAGAGAGAAAAATAAAAATGGTTATAATTATCATCTTAATTTTTAAACGGGTGAACCTGTAAGCCAGTGGAAGGCCTCGGTCAGATGACGAAAAGCTCCAGCGGCTTGTCAGGAAACACTTGTCTTGTTACCTGACAAACATTACCTAACCTAACCCTAAGGAGAGAGAGAGAGAGAGAGAGAGAGAGAGAGAGAGAGAGAGAGAGAGAGAGAGCAAATATATGACACCATGAACAAGCTAATTATACTGATATGCAGAATACTAGAAGCTGAAAATTCCAGGCATTTGTAAGGGCACCTAATTTTATGCCGATATTAGAAAAGGTGATTGACAGGATGCCTTAAACTACAGCGTACGGTAGTCGAGAGGTAATGAGAAAGACCTTAGAAAACCATATATAAAATGAATGATAATGCTTCGAATGATGCAAAGTTGATGACGACTATACTAATAAAAAATGGCTTCACGTAGCCTTTGAAAGCCAGCAGGAATGGTCCACAAAATGGCTGGTTTACTTTAGTCGCATAAAGCACAAAAAAATGAAACTTTGTGTACAGGTTTAAGAAGAGGACCTGAGAGTTGACAACACAATAATCCCCTCAGGCACACATCTACACAAACTGCATGGTTAAGAAACGAAAGACCTGCAGTCATGATATGCAAGGAACATTTCTGTACGCAGTCCGTAGTGTTTATGATCAGTCCTACAGCCAGCAATGCCAGTGAGGATCTCTCACTTATTCAAGCGATAAAAAGACGTAGTGAATGGTTTTGAAGACCGACAAGTTGAATAATTGAGACACTTATGCAACATATGGGAATTTTTATTGAAGAAACGTATCGCCACACAGTGGTTTCATCAGTCTTATACAAAGCAGGAAGGTACAAGGAGAGGAGGAGTTTGAAGACGCTTGAATATAATAAGATAAGCAGCATGTCTCGTGAATAGCGGACGACTTATCAAACTTCTACCTCTCATTGAGCCGAATGATTAACACAAGTTTATCGTTTTACATAAAAAAAAGCAACGAGATGGTTTTGAGGTCTGCCACAAAACTGATCCAGGAAATGAAGGATATAAGTTACGAAGAAGGCATCATAAACCTGAATTTCGTCACTGGAGGAGTGAAGACATATAATCATGAGGTACAAAATATTTACCATTAGCTTAATAAGCAGGGGTGACAGAACCTAGAGAGACTAGAAGTCAACCTCATCCATCGACTGAAAGTGTGGAGGAGCTTCCAGGACCATCAGCATCAATCTCCGCAAACATACACGCAGGAACTCGTGAATATATTTGTGAATAAACAGACACGTAGTTCAAAGGATGGGAGGAGGGGGGTCACGTGACTAAGGCTTGGCGAGGGAGTCCTCATATAAATGGTACTATGGCAATATGTACTTCACAAATATTGCACTGTTCACAATGTATCCTCCACCGCTCCTTAAAGCTGCAACGTTGAACTTTTCAGTCACAAGACTATTCTTAGATTCCCTGTAAATTTTTATGATATTCTTACGCAAAGTGTGCATATATTCACAACCACATACATGTATTCACGCATGTGTATATTCATGTTTTTGCATAACTTCCCTCTGCTTTTACCATAGTGCGAAAGAAATTTTGGGAGAAAATTGTTAGAATAAACTTAGCACTCGAATTCATACGCAATTAAAACATCACTCATTATATTGGTGGCAGCATCAGACAGGCTGATTAATGGTGAAGAGACCGCAACAATAATTGGACCATTAGCTAGTCACACAGTTAATATGATAGAGTGGACAGGGAAGCAATGTGGCAGATGTTGCAAGTATATGAAATAGGTGGTAAGTTACTAAATGCTGTAAAGAGTTTTTATGAGGATAGTGAGGCTCAAGTTAGGGAATGTACAAAAGAGGGAGGGAGACTACTTTCCGATAAAAGTAGGTCTTAGACAGGAATGTGTAATGTCACCATGGTTAATATATTTATAGACGGGGTTGTAAAAGAAGTAAATGTTAGTGTGTTCGGATGAGGGGTGGGATTAAATTATGGGGACTCAAATACAAAATGGGAATTGACACAGTTACATTTTGCTGGTGATACTGTGCTTATGGGAGATTCTAAAGAAAATTTGCAAAGGTTTGAGGACGAGTTTGGGAGTGTGTGTAAAGGTAGAAAGTTAAAAGTGAACATAGAAAAGAGTAAAGTGATGAGAGTATCAAATGATTTAGATAAAGAAAAATTGGATATCAAATTGGGGAGGAGGAGTATGGAAGAAGTGAATGTCTTCAGATATTTGGGAGTTGATGTGTCAGCGGATAGATTTATGAAGGATGAGGTTAATCATAGAACTGATGATGGAAAAAGGCGAGTGGTGCGTTGAGGTATATGTGGAGACAAAAAAAGTTATCTATGGAGACAAAGAAGAGAATGCAAGAAAGTATAGTAGTACCAACGCTCTTACATATGTGTGAAGCTTGGGTTGTAAATGTTGCAGTGAGGAGGTGGTTGGAGGCAATGGAGATGTCCTGTCTAAGGGCAATGTGTGGTGTAAATACTATGCAGAAAATTCGGAGTTTGGAAATTAGGAGATGTGGAGTTAAAAGTATTAGTCAGAGGGCTGAAGAGGGGTTGTTGAGGTGGTTTGGTCATTTCGAGAGAATGGATCAAAGTAGAATGACATGGAGAGCGTATAAATCTATAGGAGAAGGAAGGCGGGGTAGGGGTCGTCCTCGAAAAGGTTGGAAGGAAGGGGTAAGGGAGGTTTCGTGGGCGAGGGGCTTGGACTTCCAGCAAGCGTGTGTGAGCGTGTTAGATAGGAGTGAATGGAGACGGATGGTATTTTGGACCTGACGAGCTGTTGGAGTGTGAGCAGGGTAATATTTAATGAAGGGATTCAGGGAAACCGGTTATTTGTATATAGCGGACTTGAGTCCTGGAAATGGGAAGTACAATGCCTGCACTTTAAAGGAGGGGTTCGAGATATTAGCAGTTTGGAGGGATATGTTGTGTATCTTTATAGGTATATGCTTCTAAACTGTTGTATTCTGAGCACCTCTGCAAAAACAGTGATTATGTGTGAGTGTGGTGAAAGTGTTGAATGATGATAAATGTGTTTTCTTTTTGGGGATTTTCTTTCTTTTTGGGTCACCCTGCCTCGGTGGGAAACGGCCGACTTGTCAAATATATATATATATATATATATATATATATATATATATATATATATATATATATATATATATATATATATATATATATATATATATATATATATATACTTACATATATATCAATAACAACACTGCACTAGCCAAGGACTCGAACCCATGCTGCTTTGCCCTGCCTCATGGTGGGCGAAAACTCATGACGCCTTTACCCACGGTAAAGGCGTCATGAGTTTTCGCCCACCATGAGGCAGGCCAAAGCAGCATGGGTTCGAGTCCTTGGCTAGTCGCAGTGTTGTTACTGATCAATACCACTTGTTCAGGGGCACAATAATATATATATATATATATATATATATATATATATATATATATATATATATATATATATATATATATATATATATATATATATATATGAAGATTGAAACACATATGCAACATATGGAAATCTTTATTGAGGAAACGTTTCGCCACACAGTGGCTTCGTCAGTCCAATACAAATCAGAAGGCTTGTAAGGAGAGGAGGAGTTTGAGGTAATCAGTCCCTCAGCCTGGAGTCGATGTGTTCAGTCCATCAATCTGAACACATCGACTCCAGGCTGAGGGACTGATTACCTGAAACTCCTCCTCTCCTTACACCCTTTTGATTTGTATTGGACTGATGAAACCACTGTGTGGCGAAACGTTTCTTCAATAAAGATTCCCATATGTTGCATAAGTGTCTCAATCTTCAACTTGTCGGTTTTTTAAACCATTTATCACACACACACACACACTCAAACATACACACACACATACACACACACACACACACACACACACAAACACACACACAAACACACACACACACACAAACACACACACACACACACAAACACACACGCACAAACACACACACACAAACACACACACACACACACACACGCGCGAATATATATATATATATATATATATATATATATATATATATATATATATATATATATATATATATATATATATACATATATATATATATATATATATATATATATATATATATATATATATATATATATATATATATATATATATATATATATATATATATATATATATATATATATATGCAAGGAATTCACAAGAGCAGGCGAAATATACACAAACGAAATATACACAAACACTGGTAAAGCACTGCGTACCTTGTTCCAAGGTTCGTAGGTTCGAGTCTTCTTCGGCCAGAGATCAGTGTTTGTGCATATTTCGCCTGCTCTTGCGAATTCCTTGCATTGTTAAAATCTTTAGTTGGTCGATGCATGCAGAGGATGTGATGAAAAGCTGTCAGCCTTTTCCCTGAAAGCTGGCTTCCTTGGATCAACGTCTAGCGTAAGCTGGACGCCAATGTATTGGTCCATGTAAAACTGGTCAGTTAGCTAGAACTCATTTCAAATTAAGTCCTTTCTAAAATTTTCTCTTGTACCTTTAAAGATATATTTTTTTCATTAATGTTAATGTAAAAATTTTTAATTTTGCAGCAAAAGAAACTTAGAAAACTTACCTAACCTTATTATAACAAGTGCAATTTATTGTAGCCTAACCCAACTAAATATATTTTAGATTTGCTTACAATAATTTAATACAAAAGAAACACAGTGAAATATATTTTTCTCGTTAGGTTCAGAATGATTTTGGCGAAATTATTGCATACACAAATTTTCGCTTGTCCTATATGGCAATATGAGCGTTGCTATTTAAGCCAAGATCGCAAGTTCTGCCTATTTGGCACGACATATATATATATAAATATATATATATATACATACATATATATATATATATATATATATATAAATATAAATATATATATATATATATATATATATATATATATATATATATATATATATATATATATGTAAATATATATTTATAAATATATATACATATATATATATATAAATATATATATATATATATATATATATATATATATATATATATATATATATATATATATGTATATATATATATATATATATGTCGTGCCGAATATGTAAAACTGGTCAATTAGCAATAACTCATCTAAAATTAAGTCCTTTCTGAAAATTTCTCTTATACATTTAAAGATATATTTTTTTCATTAATGTTAATGTAAAAAATTCTAATTTTGCACCAAAAGAATCTTAGGAAACTTACCTAACCTTATTATAACAAGAACAATTTATTTTAGCCTAACCCAAATAAATATATTTTAAATACGTTTACAATAATTTAATACTAAACAAACACAATCGAATATATTTTTTTGGTTAGGTTCAGAATGATTTTGGCGAAATTATTGCATACACAAATTTTCACTTGTCCTATATGGCAAGATGAGCGTTGCTATTTAAGCCAAGATCGCAAGTTCTGCCTATTCGGCACGACATATATATTTATATATATATATATATATATATATATATATATATATATATATATATATATATATATATATATATATATATATATATATATATATATATATATATATATATATATATATATCTATATATATATATATATATTTATATATATATATATAAATATATATATATATATATATATATATATATATATATATATATATATATATATATATATATATATATATATATATATATATATATATATATATATGCATGCAACGGTCAAGCGACGGGAATGCAAAACAATCACATGGGGGAGTTGAATGATACCTCTAGGCCATTCGTGTTGTAATCAACACATCAGGAGGTTTCAAAGTTGCAAAAATGGGTAAGTAATCTCAGCAAATTTGTGTTGATGTGTTGATTGCAACACGAAAGGCCTAGAGCTATCGTTCAACTCCCCCATGTGGTTGTTTTGCGATTTTGGCTTAAATAGCAACGGTCTTCTTCACTACCAAGAATCCCACGCTGTGAAAATGTTTTTGAAAGGTGTGTCTACTCAGCACGCTGACTCAGCACGCTGACTTTATTATCTAGCATCAGACTCGTTTTCCCAGTGTCATCTCTCAACTGAAAAACATATGTAATTGAGTATGTAATTAGTGAGAAGGCTGATGCTGTTTTTTTTTTTTTTTTTTTTTTTTTTTTTGACAGTATGATCCGAATTTTAGGTTCAATGGCAGGCAGTTTTAAGCGTAAATCAGGTTCCACATTTATGCTGTTTCTACATTTTCATCTTATATAAAACAGCTGAGAGAATCATCATCACATAAATATGCTCTGGATGCCAATTCCTGCTACTCGGTTTTCACTTGCAACCAAAAGTCTGATAAGTTGTACTGAATGAAACTGAACCACTGTTTGATGGAGGTTTTTTCATCCTCGATTCGGCAGCCCATAAAATAACACCAACAATTTAAAAAAAACATCTAAAAATTAGACTATTCCTACCGATTTGGAAACGGTTTTGAAATTTTGGAAGCTTTTCCTTATAAGCCTTATCGTTTTACTATGCAGCCCACGGACCCCCAGTACTACCTATGTGGATACCCACGGGTCAGCGGACTACAGGTTGGGAATTACCGCTCTGAGAGATTTGATCTAGCCTTCCCTTTTTTGGACACAACTTGATTACCTCCCCTTCCTTATTCACACTATAACCCCAACGAGTTTAACGCTTCCACATGAATATGTGAATAATAATAATAATGATGATAATAATAATAATAATAATAATAATAATAATAATAATAATAATAATAATATAATAGTAATAATATACAGTTTATCTTTCAATTACTCTCTCTCGCTCTAATCGTTCATCTCTTTACTTTATATACCGTGTGTTTTGTCTTTCAGTCTAGCTCTATGGTTTTTCACTCTGACGTACCTGTATGCAGAATAAGAGTCCCAATAAGGTACCTGGAACAAATCACAAAAAAGACACACTCTGAGAGGAAACTTAGACGACGTTTCGCTACAACTTGCTCACCCGTCTCACATTCATAACTTATTCCTGGCAAAATCTCACATTCATTGCATCATCCTTGCACGTCTCACATTCACTACATCTTTCAGACTCGCCTCACGTTTCCCACATTTCACGGACCCATCTCATATTCCCGGCATCATCCCGACTTTCTATGCCCTCTCACATTCATCATTCTGGCCCGTCAAAGGGACACTACATCTTCCACATCCATCACACCTTCACCACATCTCCTGAATCGCGCCCTTAACCCCCAGCATCATCACCAGGAGAGAGCGTCTCTCAAGGACCAGTTATCTCATTCCCTCCTCGTCTTCACTCTCTCCAGGTCACGCCAAGTACCACATAAAAGGTAAACTTCTGGAGGTTTATTGTAGTGTGTATTACGCTTCTCCTCTCGCATGTCCCTCAGCGTCTTGAAATACAAGAACGACAGCATTAACTGGAATATTTAGATTATTTATACTTCCGTATTGAAGTGAGTAATGTGAATGTCACAGAAATATCTAAACTTCAAGTGGAAACTTTAAACGAAGTCCTGTTCATCCTGGACCATTATCAAGTCGCAGGTGAACAGGAAAATAACATAATACCAGAAAATAAGCTGGGAAGAGGAGTAAGAAAGACGGTAGCAGAAGTAGTAGTAGTAACGCTACTACTTTTATTGCTACTACTGCAGTAATAATATTAATATTATTAGTAGTAGGAGGAGGAGTAGTAATAATAATAGTAGTAGTAATATAAATTGATGTGCATTAGTAGTTTTAATATACTTAGTAAATAAAGCAATAATCTCAAACAAGCGATAACAGATGCAAAACAACCAGAGGAGGATGAAGTTGAATGACAACTTTAGGCATCGCGTGTTGCAGCAACACTTTTTTCAAGAACTTGCGGTAGTGGAAAGGAATGGAGATCAGCCCGAGAACTTGTGTCTGTGAAGACATCCCCTTGCAGAATGCCTTCATAAACACACCTATCTGGGCTGATCTCCATTCTTTTCCAATACTGCAAGCTCATGAAAAGGTGTTGGCTGCAACACGAAAGACCTGGAGCTGTCATTTCACTTCTCCCTGTTGTTTTGCATATATAATGAAATTATTTGAAGAAGTAATATTAGATATAGCATTACTAGTAAGAAATAAGAGAATTAGCAATAGTAGTAGTAGACGTTGTAATAGTCGCAATAATAGTAGTAGTAACAGGGATAAATTTCTTCTTAAGGGGATAGGGAAGGAGGTAATTCCACGTATACTGGGAACGAGAGAAGAAGAAAATAAGGAGGACGTCGAAAAACAAGAAAGATGAAGGAAAAACAGAATACAGGTCAAGAAAAAAAATGGCGAGGAAGTAAACAAGTCAGGTCCAGTCAAGAGTGTTCTTAAGTTTAGAGTATTGGACAACGTACTAACATAGGAAAGCTCGTGTAACTTAGTGGAAATATTGGTTTGCCTTTGGGCTCCACAGATGCAAGTTTTGCCAGTATTATTGAATTATAAAAATTGGAATACTGGTAAATGGAATTACGTGTAAACGACAGTTTTGATTGCCCTGAAGCCTTCAAGGCGGATATGTATTAAGATGAGAACGTAATAACGTTAAAATCATAAAAAAAAAGTTTCACGTGACCACCTAAAAATACAGACCAAATTATCACATGTCCGATGACAGGAAATAAAATGATTATATGAGTTAATAGACAATAATTACGTCTGAATACTGAAAAAAATGAAAATCACCCACCATGGAAGATGACGAAGAAACAAGTTATAACCAACACGATAACAAATTTCACTGGAAGCAAAAGATATAACAAAAGACTATAATTTCTAATTATGAAAATCTCGAATAAGCACGGAGATGAGATCGAATGTTCTATAATCTATGGAAACAACAGTGTCTGAAGTAATATAATTAAAACAGGACACCACAAACTAAGCTCTGTCTCCGCAATTGCAAATATTAAGAAATGCATTTTCACACACTGTTCCCTCCTCGTCCGCCCGTCCAACCTTCTCTCACCTTCCCTCCCTTCCTCCCTCCCTCCCTCCCTTCATCCCTTCCTTGTTTATAGAGTTTCGTCTTTTCTAGAGAGGCTAACAAAAATTCGAATAAATACCTGAAAGATTCAGATACCTCCAACTGTCCAAGTCGTGCATAGAACAGAAACACAAACACACACACACACACACACACACACACACACACACACACACACACACACACACGCGAAAGGGACTACTTAGTAGGAACAATCCAGTCTGAGGGACATAAGGTGATAATTGCAGTAATGTACAACCCACCACAGAACTGCAGGAGGCCAAGAGAAGAATACGATGAGAGCAACAGAGCAATGATCAACACACTAGCCGAGGTGGCCAGGAGAGCACACATGGGGGGAGCAAAGTTACTAGTTATGGGTGACTTCAATCACAAGGAGATTGACTGGGAAAACCTGGAGCCCCATGGGGGTCCCGAAACATGGAGAGCCAAGATGATGGATGTGGTACTGGAGAACCTCATGCATCAACATGTTAGAGACACTACCAGAGAGAGAGGAGAGGATGAACCAGCAAGGTTGGACCTTGTATTCACCATGAGTAGTTCGGACATCGAGGGTATCACGTATGAAAGGCCCCTGGGAGCTAGTGATCATGTGGCTCTGTGCTTCGACTACATAGTTGAGCTCCAAGTGGAGAGAGTAGCAGGAATAGGCTGGGAAAAACCAAATTACAAAAGGGGGAACTACTCAGGCATGAGGAACTTCCTTCAAGACATTCAGTGGGAGAGGGAACTGACAGGAAAACCAGTACAAGAAATGATGGACTATGTAGCAACAAAATGCAAGGAGGCAGAGGAGAGGTTTGTTCCCAAGGGAAACAGAAATAATGGGAAGAACAGAACGAGTCCTTGGTTCACCCAAAGGTGTAGGGAGGCAAAAACTAGGTGTACTAGAGAATGGAAAAGGTACAGAAGACAGAGAACTCAGGAAAATAAAGAAATCAGCCGAAGAGCCAGAAACGAATATGCACAGATAAGAAGGGAGGCTCAGAGACAATATGAAAATGACATAGCATCAAAAGTAAAGACTGACCCGAAGCTGTTGTACAGCCACATCAGGAGGAAAACAACAGTCAAGGACCAGGTAATCAGACTGAGGAAGGGTGATGGGGAATTCACAAGAAACGACCGAGAGTTATGTCAGGAGCTCAACACAAGATTTAAAGAGGTATTTACAGTGGAAACCAGTAGGACTCCAAGAAATCAGAACAGGGGGGCACACCAGCAAGTGCTGGATGAGGTACATATAACCAAGGAGGAGGTGAAGAAGCTGCTATGCGAACTTGACACCTCAAAGGCGGTGGGACCAGACAACATCTCTCCATGGGTCCTTAAAGAGGGAGCAGAGATATTGTGTGAGCCATTAACAAAGATCTTCAACACATCATTTGAAACTGGGCAACTCCCTGAGGTATGGAAAATGGCAAATGTAGTCCCAATTTTTAAAAAGGGAGACAGACATGAGGCACTAAACTACAGACCTGTATCACTAACGTGTATAGTATGCAAGGTCATGGAGAAGATCATCAGGAGGAGAGTGGTGGGGCACCTGGAAAGAAACAAGTGTATAATTGACAACCAGCACGGTTTCAGGGAAGGAAAATCCTGTGTCACAAACCTACTAGAGTTTTATGACAAGGTGACAGAAGTAAGACAAGAGAGAGAGGGGTGGATCGACTGCGTATTTTTGGACTGCAAGAAGGCTTTCGACACAGTTCCTCACAAGAGGTTACTGCAAAAGCTAGAGGACCAGGCACACATAACAGGAAAGGCACTGCAATGGATCAGAGAATACCTGACAGGGAGGCAACAAGAGTCATGGTACGCGACGAGGTGTCAGAGTGGGCGCCTGTGACAAGCGGGGTTCAACAGGGGTCAGTCCTAGGACCTGTGCTGTTCTTGGTATACGTGAACGACATAACGGAAGGGATAGACTCAGAAGTGTCCTTGTTTGCAGACGATGTGAAGTTAATGAGAAGAATCGAATCGGACGAGGATCAGGCAGGACTACAAAGAGATCTGGACAGGCTACAAGCCTGGTCCAGCAACTGGCTCCTTGAATTTAACCCTGCCAAATGCAAAGTCATAGTTTAGATGGCCAAAGACTGCAAACCTCACTCAAGGAAAAAGATCTGGGGGTGAGTATAACACCGAGCATATCTCCTGAGGCGCACATCAATCAGATAACTGCTGCAGCATACGGGCGCCTGGCAAACCTACGGATAGCATTCCGATACCTCAGTAAGGATTCGTTTAAGACTCTGTACACCATCTACGTCAGGCCCATACTGGAGTATGCAGCACCGGTTTGGAATCCACACCTAGTCAAGCACGTCAAGAAATTAGAGAAAGTGCAAAGGTTTGCAACAAGACTAGTCCCAGAGCTATGGGGATTGTCCTATGAAGAAAGGTTGAGGGAAATCGGCCTGACGACACTGGAGGCCAGGAGGGTCAGGGGAGACATGATAACGACATATAAAATACTGCACGGAATAGACGAGGTGGACAAAGACGGGATGTTCCAGAGATGGGATACAGACACAAGAGGTCACAATTGGAAGTTGATAGAGCTCATGGGGCAGGGAGAGAGAGGACCTAGTAGCAATCAGCGAAGAGGCGGGGCCAGGAGCTGTGACTCGACCCCTGCAACCACAAATAGGTGAGTACAAATAGGTGAGTACACACACACACACTATGCACTAAATTATCTTGGCACTTGTGCAAGGGGTAACGTGAAACATTGTAGCTTTGCATTCGTGGAATGATAACTCCCACTTACTTGACGTGTACAAGGAAAAGGTAAATCAGAGGAATAATAAGAACGAGGGGATAAGGGGTGAATGTTGTTGGTGTCGTTTCCTGGATATGAGCAAATTAGACGAGACGTGGTAAAAAAAATTAAATATCCTTCGAGAGAAAACTACGGAAGTATGCAATAAAACATTTGAAGATGATGCAGAATAGGCAAAAATGACTAATACAGTTCGAGAAAAAGCGAGACTAGAAAAAGTGGGGCATCAAGTTGAGTGGAGTAGATGGATCCAGAGGAGACAAAAATTGAAAATCACTAGTAAAGATGCTCTCTGAAGATGGGGAGATAAAAGTGATAAGAAAGACAGCAAGAGGAATTGTGAAAACAACAGACAATAACAATCTGGAGGGCAAGGTAATGAGGCTAAGAAAGTGGGGGGGGGGTTACTAATGATCTATGGACTTCAGGCGCCTGATGATAAAAGGGTACCCTAAGGAAGTAGCAGAAAGGAGGATGAGGAACGTGAGATTATATAGCTCACTGGGTACGTAGACGGAGAGGAAGAGTCTGGGTAGCAAATGGCAAGTTATCTTGCCAAGTTAGTGACGAGTTAATAAGTGTCCTCTGCAAGTATAAATACGTGAGTACAAATAGGTGAATACACACTATAAATAACAACTTGATTCAAGGCGTCCAAAGCTTGCGTTATAATTGTGCAAGTTCTTAATCGTAAATAACACTTTTGTTTAAAGTCTGCATTAGGGAGAGGAAAAAATAATGTTGGAATGTGGGAAGTATCTGCAATGGAATAGAAAGTTGTCTACAAGCCATGGTAGATTGTGAAGAGGGCTTAGGTAAACAAAATTTCTATCCATCACCAGTTGAGCTTCACAAGATACCTTGAGTATCAAAGCTGGAACCTAACTTGCTTATCTCTTTCTTAATCCATACATTCCTAATGCAATGGTGAACCTAGGCAACCTATGAGTACATGAAAAGTTGCAAATTTTTTAATATCTTAGAAAAATTGTACCCCTGTAAAAGTGAATATTGCTCCCTAAACAATTACTCATACAATGGATGATTATGTAGTTTCTCCGGTGATTAATAGAACGTTAATTACCAAAAGACAGTTGAAAAGGCGGACGTTGACATCGAAGTTTATACTTACTGCTGAGAAAGAAAATGTTTTTAATAAATGATCTGGAGAAAAAGTTATGCATTTTTAAATTTATATCTTTTTTCTTTTAAATATTATTTTGTAGATTTTTTAAATTATAAAACCAAATCACAATTCTTTCATCCCTATTGTTTACAACTACTCAGTAACTGGGAGAGAACAATTTAAGATGTTTCGGTCTATTCTGGACCATCATCAAACCAGTCACAGCAGTCGCGACAGCAGAATGGTCCGTGACGAACCGAACTGCCATCTAAAGTTTCGTCTTCAAACTGTGATTAATTGTGAATGGTTACATCCACGATATTGTTCATTAAGTTCTTGATGATTCTATGGTATTTGACAAAAATAATACCATTGAAGAAAAAGGAGAGTTTCCTAGTTACAACAATTAAATACTGCTAGCTGTACAATAATAAAAAACTACAGATCTTAATAAAAGAAGAATAACATATTTGTTGTTTATTAACGTAGAAATGAAGATATACATTTAACATACATTTTCTGCAGCTCTGGGGACCCGAGTCTTTGTTAATATTTGCTTTTGACATCGACTTCCCTGAAGGAAATTTTCATGCTGCGATAAAATTAATATTGACTGACAATATGTGGGGAGGAAAGTAACGGATAATGGAAATTTACAAGAGTGAGCTTTCTGTCATGGAAAGGTAAGCAAACTCGAGTCACGCCGTGATTACAACAGTCGGTACGAGGACAAGTAGTTAGGTATGCAAAGGAGGTTTGCAACGATCTCAGATTTTTTTTTTTTATAAAGGATTTTACGATGGATAATTGTTACGACTTTTTTTGGCTGCGTAACACAAATAAACGTCCTGGCTCCTAGGGGTAAAACCTGGTATGTCTAAGGGCATGTATATTATTTAAAAAAGAAACCACTCTAGGGCCAGCTTGTACCTTCATACAAATTATGAAGCATAAATTTAAATGGTCAATGTATTATGAGGAAGGACACAAAAACTTACCTATGCAAATATATATATATATATATATATATATATATATATATATATATATATATATATATATATATATATATATATATATATATATATATATATATATATATATATATATATGTATATATATATATATATATATATATATATATATATATATATATATATATATATATATATATATATATATATATATATGCATATATATATATATATAAATGCATATATATATATATATATATATATATATATATATATATATATATATATATATATATATATATATATATATATATATATATATATATATATATATATATATATATATATATATATATATATATATATATATATGCATATATATATATATATATATATATATATATATATATATATATGCATATACATATATATGCGGTCGAAAGCTGGCGCTTTCGACCGGGTGTGGCACCAGGACCTCTTAACAAAACTTCAAGCACTGGGAATTGCAGGCTCTACGCTATGTCTCCTCAGTGATTACCTTCATGGTAGACCTCTAAGTGTAGTTCTCAATGGAACGGAATCAGCAAGACATCCTATTGGGGCAAGTGTTCCACAAGGAAGCGTGCTAGGTCCATTGTTATGGAATGTCTACTTCAACGACCTTCTTCATCTCATCCCAGAATCACATGCATATGCAGACGACTGTACACTGACATTCACTTATCCAAGAGAAGAAATGCCAGCTGCTCTAAGCTACATCAATCACCAGCTGAGAGCTATATCAGCTTAGGGAAATAGATGGCAAGTAACATTTGCACCTGAGAAAACGCAAATGATGATCATCTCTAGGCACCATGATGATAATGCTGGTGCAGTAGTAAGGATGAATGGGAGGATGTTGGCACCTGTAGAAGAAGTTGATATCCTTGGGGTGAAATTTGACTCCAAACTAACCATGAAGAACCATGTTGTAAATCTTGCAAACAAGGCAGCCAGGAAGCTTACAGCACTTCGCCGTATCTCCCATCTGCTTGACAGTAGGGGTTGCAAGATCCTGTACGAGGCACAAGTACGCTCACACCTTGAGTATGCTCCACTTTCTTGGTTTGCCTGCCCCCCCTCTCATCTGCGACTGCTTGACAGAGTAGAGAACAGAGCAAGACGTCTCATCTCTCGCCTGGACCCATCCTGGATAGATCTGTCATTTCAGCAGAGCCTTCAACATAGGAGGGATATGGGTAGCCTTACTGTTATGTACAAGGCCAATATTGTCAAAATACCACACTTGGATCCACTTCGAGGACAGCGTGAAACAAGCTTTTATGCCACAAGACGGGCAGAAAGCAGCAACTTCACTCTGGCTGTACCCTTCTCCAGAACATCACTCCATCTGAGATCATACATACCCAGGATGACTCGAGTATGGAACACATTCGTACAGCATAATGATGTCAACGAGATAAAGTCAGTTGATCAAATGAAAATGCTGGCCCACAGATGGCTCCAACTTCATCCTGTTCCCTACTTGTATGTCTCATAACAATAAAAATGCTTTCAAATGAGCTGATGTAGGTAACAGCTCTTAGCTTGCCAATAAAGTTAGGAATCCTTAACCTGTGAATAGCTGTCAATAAAGCTAGGGATCCTTAACCTTGTCTAACCCTGTGTAAAAAAAAAATAAAAAATAGGAGAGTGGGTGCAGGAGGAATGAGGAGTGATTGGTGGAATGATGAAGTAAAGGGTGTGATAAAAGAAAAAAAGATAGCTTATGAGAGGTTTTTACAAAGCAAAAATGTTATAAGAAGAGTAGAGTATATGGAGAGTAAAAGAAAGGTGAAGAGAGTGGTGAGAGAGTGCAAAAGGAGAGCAGATGATAGAGTGGAAGAAGAAAAAATATTTGAGTGAGTTAAACAAGCTAAGAAAGCCTAGGGAACAAAATGGATTTGTCAGTTAAAAATAGAGTAAGGGAGTTAGTAGATGGGGAGATGGAGGTTTTGGGTACATGGCGAGAATATTTTGAGAAACTTTTAAATGTCGACGAAGAAAGGAAGCGGTAATTTCATGCATTGGCCAGGGAGGTATACCATATTTTAGGAGGGAAGAAGAACAGGATGTGAGTGTGGGGGAGGTGCGTGAGGCATTACGTAGAATGAAAGGGGGTAAAGCAGCTGGAACTGACATGATCATGACAGAAATGTTAAAAGCAGGGGGGGATATAGTGTTGGAGTGGTTGGTAATTTTGTTTAATAAATGTATGAAAGAGGGGAAGGTACTTAGGGATTGGCAGAGAGCATGTATAGTCCCTTTATATAAAGGGAAGAGGGACAAAAGAGATTGTAAAAATTATACCAGGAAAAGTGTACGGTAGGGTTATAATTGAAAGAATTAGAGGTAAGACAGAATGTAGGATTGCTGATGAGCAAGGAGGTTTCAGAGTTCGTAGAGGATGTGTAGATCAAGTGTTTACATTGAGGCATATATGTGTGAACAGTATTTAGATAAAGGTAGGAAAGTTTTTATTGCATTTATGGATTAAGAAAAGGCATATGATAGAGTGGATAGGGGAGCAATGTGGCAGATGTTGCAAGTAAGTTACTAAATGCTGTAAAGAGTTTTTATGAGGATAGTGAGGCTCGGGTTAGGGCGTGCAGAAGAGGGGGAGACTACTTCCCAGTATATGTAGGTCTTAGACAGGGATGTGTAATGTCACCATGGTTGTTTAATATATTTATAGATGGGGTTGTAAAAGAAGTAAATGCTAGGGTGTTCGGGAGAGGGGTGGGATTAAATTATGGGGAATCAAATACAAAATGGGAATTGACACAGTTACTTTTTGTTGATGATACTGTGCTCATGGGAGATTCAAAAGAAAAATTGCAAAGATTAGTGGATGAGTTTGGAAGTGTGTGTAAAGGTAGAAAGTTGAAAGTGAACATAGAAAAGAGTAACGTGATGAGGGTATCAAATGATTTAGAAAAAGAAAAATTTGATATCAAATTGTGGAGGAGTATGGAAGAAGTGAATGTTTTCAGATACTTGGGAGTTGACGTGTCGGCGGATGGATTTATGAAAAATGAGGTTAATCATAGAATTGATGAGGGAAAAATGGTGATTGATGCATTGAGGTATATGTGGAGACAAAAAACGTTATCTATGGAGGCAAAGAAGGGAATGTATGAAAGTATAGTAGTACCAACACTCTTATATGGGTGTGAATGCAGCAGCGAGGAGGCGGTGGGAGGCAGTAGAGATGTCCTGTCTAAGGGCAATGTGTGGTGTAAATATTATGCAGAAAATTCGGAGTGTGGAAATTAGGAAGAGGTGTGGAGTTAATAAAAGTATTAGTCAGAGGGCTGAAGAGGGGTTGTTGAGGTAGTTTGGTCATTTAGAGAGAATGGATTAAAGTAGAATGACATGGAGATTGTATAAATCTGTAGGGAAAGGAAGACGGGGTAGGGGTCGTCCTCGAAAAGGTTGGAGGGAGGGGGTAAAGGAAGTTTTGTGGGCGAGGGGCTCGGACTTCCACCAAGCGTGCGTGAGCATGTTAGATAGGAATGAATGGAGACGAATGCTATTTGGGACCTGACGAGCTGTTGGAGTGTGAGCAGGGTAATATTTAGTGAAGGGATTCAGGGAAATCGGTTATTTTTATATAGCCGGACTTGAGTCCTGGAAATGGGAAGGACAATGCCTGCACTCTAAAGGAGGGATTTGTATATTAACAGTTTGGAGGGATATGTTGTGTATCTTTATAGGTATATGCTTCTAAGCTGTTGTGTTCTGAGCACCTCTGCAAAAACAGTGATTATGTGTGAGTGAGGTGATGGTGTTGAATGATGATGAAAGTATTTTTTTTTATGGGATTTTCTTTCTTTTTTGGGTCACCCTGCCTCGGTGGGAGACGGCCGACTTGTTATATATATATATATATATATATATATATATATATATATATATATATATATATATATATGTATATATATATATATATATATATATATATATATATATATATATATATATATATATATTATGGTAACATGTACAACCTACAATCTACTCTATTACAACCAAGATCACACTCCAGTTCACCTTTACTCAGGACTCACATTAGCTCACTAGCACACTGCTGCTAGTGAGTAAAACAATATATGTATATAAACATAAACAGGGAAGCTCTATGACACCCCCATCCCTTTCTGCCGGTCTGACTACCAGCAGGCAAAAACACGATACGAGTACTCTCCCAAAACTTAAACAGGCCTCTGCACACTAGGGCCTTACAGGTAAACATGAGAACACTTAAAACAATAAAATAACCTAGGGTATAAACTTACGAAAAAAAAAAAATCAACCTCCACCTAATTACACGAACGCCTAACCATGATGACCTCTCCCTGCCGCCGCTTCTCTCGTACTGACCTACAAACACCTCACCTGCTCCTGACCTGTCCTGGCTACTCTTCAGGACTAATAGGCGTCCCGTTTCAAAAGAAATCCTGGAAAATGACATTATATATGGAGTGTTTTTTTTATATACATATTTGCTACAATACACCGTAATAATAGACAAAAAAAACATTTTTCGTTTAAGTTTTATAATACTCAAAATTATTCATTGCTTGAAATTATTAAAATTGTTATGAAAAGATTCTCTCACTGAAAATACATTATTATTTAATGAAATGCTAACGAAGCAAACACTTGAGCTCAGGATTATTTTTACAAATTCTTCTTTGTTGGCTAATATGTAAGTGAAGTAACAGAGACAGTAGCACCACCACTCTGTGTTGTAGTAGATGCAGTAGCACCACTCTGTTCCTGTGTAGTAGCAGACACAGTAGCACCACTGTGTTCCTGTGTAGTAGCAGACACAGTAGCACCACTGTGTTCCTGTGTAGTAGCAGACACTGTAACACCACTCTGTTCCTGTGTAGTAGCAGACACTGTAGCACCACTCTGTTCCTGTTTAGTAGCGGACACAGTAGGACTACTCTGTTCCTGTGTAGTAGCAGACACAGTAGGACTACTCTGTTCCTGTGTAGTAGCAGACACTGTAACACCACTCTGTTCCTGTGTAGTAGCAGACACTGTAACACCACTCTGTTCCTGTGTAGTAGCAGACACTGTAGCACCACTCTGTTCCTGTTTAGTAGCGGACACAGTAGGACTACTCTGTTCCTGTGTAGTAGCAGACACAGTAGGACTACTCTGTTCCTGTGTAGTAGCAGACACTGTAACACCACTCTGTTCCTGTGTAGTAGCAGACACTGTAACACCACTCTGTTCCTGTGTAGTAGCAAACACAGTAGCACTACTCTGTTCCTGTGCAGTGAGGAACACAAAAGCATCACTGTTCCTGCGTAGTCATCCAAATACACAAGTATCGCTCGGCTTCTAGTATCGAGAATTAGCTTTCCGTCTATCGAAATAAAATCACGTATATAAATGAATGTTACTTGACTCGGTCAAATTATGTCAATTTTGTTTTAGGATGCGACCAACACCACTCAACTAACACCCACGGGCCCATTTTACTGATGAGTGCGCTACGTAACAACTAAAGCCTATAAGACTGACAAAGCGAGTGAAAAAAATGAAAGAAGGCATGGAAAAAATGAGAGTTTGCAGATAGGGTAGGAGGAATGAAGGAAGAAAAAGCAGAGAAACCTAGTATGGATAAGGAAAATCACTAGTGGAGATGCCCTAAGTAGATGGAGAGACAAAGGAAGTGATAAAGGAAACAGGAAAGGAAACAGTGAAGACAGACGAGGCAGTTCAAGTACTAAAAGAGTACAACTGTTTGAACAATGAACAGCGTCAAGCAGCATCTAGTCTGACGAAGAAAATCAAGATAATATAATGAATCTTGAAGCACTCGAAGAGTTTAATTTTGATAAATATTACTAAGAAACTGTAGCCAGCATTCCCAACTGCAAAACATCACAGAAATAGACAATTATATAGCAATGACGTTATTACCTTAAGAATTTCACTAGAGTAGTTGAGAGAAAATGTAATAGTTCTTCCATCTATGGCAAAAACCTGGCCAATAAATATCAGAGTTGATCCCCTCTTCAGTAGAATGACTTTTCAGCACTGGACGGAACATCTCTCTCCATAAGAACAGATTAACTTCCGACAAGGGTAGATGCTGATGTTCCTCTCCTTTAATTTGAAAATATTTTAATTTTTGCTATTAAATGTATATGTATATTGTTTATTTTTTATTTCAGGTATTAGAATAATGTATATATTTTTTTATATTTTTTTCAGTGTTTTTCAACAAAATTTAATAAACTCTAAACTGTAATTCAGTTCAGTAATGAAGAGAAGTTGCTCAAGCTCTACACAGTAATTTTTTATTATCATTTTCTGGTTTTAATAATAACATACGCTTATTTAAATTTTAAAATGTTTTGTAAAACTTTAAATTAATAGTAATTTGAGTGTTGGATAATTTAGCTTCATGTTTAATATAACTGGAAATTATTCGGGCTTATATTTTCGTAACTCATTTCTGATTGTGTTTCCATCAGATTACTAAACAGAAATTTGATGTTTCATTTTCATTTTATTAATAAGTTTGCAGGCCTCACGGGGTTACCTCAGAAAAATTTAATGATTTAATATTTTATCTTCCTTAGTTATTTAATATGTGTTGAGAAATAAACATTCTCTTATGTATTGTACAGAGTTATCATAACTGAAAAAAAATCTAAGAAGAGTATCGTCCCATCCTTAATATATATATATATATATATATATATATATATATATATATATATACATATATATATATATATATATATATATATATATATATATATATATATATATATACATATGTATGTATATATATATATATATATATATATATATATGTATGTATATATATATATATATATATATATGTATGTATATATATATATATATATATATATATATAAAATGTCGTTCCGATTAGGTAAAACTTGCGATTTAGGCTTAAATAACAACGCTCTTCTTGCTGAATAAGTCAAGCGAAAATTCGTGTGCGCGATAATTTCGCAAAAATCTTTCTGAACGTAGCGATAAAAATATATTTAACTGTGTTTGTATGTTTAAACTATTATAAACTTACTTAAAATATATTTAGTTCGATTCGGATAAATTAAATTGCGCTTGTTATAATGTTATAGTGTTAGGAAAATTTTAGAAAGGACTTAATTTTAAATGAGTTCTTACTAATTGACGAGTTTTACCTATTCGGCAGGACATATATATATATATATATATATATATATATATATATATATATATATATATATATATATATATATATATATATATATATATATATATATATATATATATATATATATATATATATATATATATATAGACATGACATCTCCACTGCCTCCAGCCTTCTCCTTGCTGCAACATTCATCACCCACGCTTCACACCCATATAAGAGCGTTGGTAAAACTATACTCTCATACATTCCCCTCTTTGCCTCCAAGGACAAAGTTCTTTGTCTCCACAGACTCCTAAGTGCACCACTCACTCTTTTTCCCTCATCAATTCTATGATTCACCTCATCTTTCATAGACCCATCCGCTGACACGTCCACTCCCAAATATCTGAATACGTTCACCTCCTCCATACTCTCTCCCTCCAATCTGATATTCAATCTTTCATCACCTAATCTTTTTGTTATCCTCATAACCTTACTTCTTTCCTGTATTCACCTTTAATTTTCTTCTTTGCACACCCTACCAAATTCATCCACCAATCTGCAACTTCTCTTCAGAATCTCCCAAGAGCACAGTGTCATCAGCAAAGAGCAGCTGTGACAACTCCCACTTGTGTATGATTCTTTATCTTTTAACTCCACGCCTCTTGCCAAGACCCTCGCATTTACTTCTCTTACAACCCCATCTATAAATATATTAAACAACCACGGTGACATCACACATCCTTGTCTAAGGCCTACTTTTACTGGGAAAAAATTTCCCTCTTTCCTACATACTCTAACTTGAGCCTCACTATCCTCGTAAAACTCTTCACTGCTTTCAGTAACCTACCTCCTACACCATACACTTGCAACATCTGCCACATTGCCCCCCTATCCACCCTGTCATACGCCTTTTCCAAATCCATAAATGCCACAAAGACCTCTTTAGCCTTATCTAAATACTGTTCACTTATATGTTTCACTGTAAACACCTGGTCCACACCCTACCTTTCCTAAAGCCTCCTTGTTCATCTGCTATCCTATTCTCCGTCTTACTCTTAATTCTTTCAATAATAACTCTTCCATACACTTTACCAGGTATACTCAACAGACTTATCCCCTATAATTTTTGCACTCTCTTTTATCCCCTTTGCCTTTAGACATATATATATATATATATATTTATATATATATATATATATATATATATATATATATATATATATATATATATATATATACATATATATATATATATATATATATATATATATATATATATATATATATATATATATATATATATATATATATATATATATATATATATATATATATATAGTGCTAAAGAAAAGTTAGCTCGCACTTCTGCTGGCCGAAATATGTGCATTATATTGTATAACTTTTGTTCTGGCATCACAATACGTCTGAGAGTGGAGGCTGAAACTCAACAAAGGATATTTTAGGGTGCTTCCTCTCTAGTACCCTGTGTTTTATGCCCGGCTACTCTTCTTTGAAATTAGGGGGGGAGAGAAAGAGTCTTATTGAAGTACTCGTAGTTCCTCGCCTGGCAACCTGCCTTTCTAGCAGTGCGGAAGCTGTCAAGAAACTGCAGGTCTGGCCTCAGCCCATCCTTTACTTGTGCAAGGCATTCTTTCTGGAGACGCTGTAAAGAATTGTACTAGACGAATATCTCCTCTCTCTCTCTCTCTCTCTCTCTCTCTCTCTCTCTCTCTCTCTCTCTCTCTCTCTATCTATCTATCTATCTATCTCTCTATCTCTCTCTCTCTCTCTCTCTCTCAACTCTCTCCTTCCACTAGCATCTTGTCAAAAATAATTCATATGCATACTAACAATTTACTGGGAAAATAATGAGAAAGGGATGTAGTGAGAACAGGGAGACACTAAGTGTCAAAAGTGACAGCCAACTCGGATTTTTAGAAAGGTTAATTCATTCTTCACAACGCAGCCTGAATGCTGCAACATGACAAAGAGATTAATCAGAAAATGAAAAAAATGGGAACATGCGTATTTCAGGACTGCTCGAAGGCCTTCATCACAACGTCACCAGGATATTAAATACAAATTGGGAAAATAGGCACAGTTAATGGGAAATTCTGAAGCAAACGTATAGCTTGGAGCTTTGTCAAAAGTGAAGCGTCGTTTTATCAAAGACACAGACCAGGTTGCAAAGCCCGAGAGAGCTTTTCTCTGTATCTAGAAAGATCTCAAGGAAAGGTGATAATGATGGTCCGGAAGATTTACTAGAAGAGACAAGCTTGCCCTGCAGGGAACTTTCTTTGGATTGGTACTGTTCCTTAATAAAAAATCCTATGGATCCCTGCTGGAAGATTACTTGAAGCTATTGGGATAAATAAAGACTTGAGTAAATAGGAAAATAACTGAAGACTTTAGATGATTTCAGGACTTGTTGCACATTAGGTGTATAAATTTCAACCCCCGGAATAAAGTAAGAAGATAAGAACCTAAGAAACAAGGAACATTGGAATAGGTGAACCGTCCCATACTAGGCAGGTCCTTCTCAATGAATAAAGACACAAATGCAGCATAATGCGAACTTATATTGACAATATTTCGTCCACACAGCGGGTTTTATCAAGTCACAAACAGATCTGCCTGAGGAGAAAGGTTGATCTGTTTGTAACTGCAAAAAGCACAAAAGGGCGAAACGTTGTCAGTTAAGGATCGCATTATGATGCATTTGTATCTTTATTCACCGTGTTGATATTTTATACTATTTCTTTCCTGGTCATTTTCAGATATAAACACATTAACAGGAATGTTTGTCCAGCCTATTTTCAAGGTTACCCAAGGATTAGCGTAAACAACCCTACTAATCCAAATGCAAGTCCCATTCAGATCAAACCCACTCTCTCTTGTTAATGTTTTTAGAAAATTATTGTCATGAAAATGGGGCAAAAATGCAATGGCCCTTGGGTTATCATTTTCAGGTGATCTTCTTATATTGACCTGATGACCACTGAGTATTAACCTTTAAACTGTCCAGACAGATTTACGTTCACATGCGTAGTGCTCCAAAAGTAGATCTACGTTTTTTTTAACATATTTTCAAATATAACAAAAAAAATGTAGATCAAAGTTTTTTTACACGTTTTCAAATGTAAAAAAGAAAAAGAAGCTCTACGCTTTTTTGCATACTTTAAAATGTTGAAAAAACGTAGATCTACGTTTGGACAGTTTAAGGTTAATAAACCACTAATAATTACCGCGCAATTGAGAATTAGTGTACCGCAGAGAATTCATGTACCACTAAGAATTCGTGTACTAGAGACAGTTCGTGAGCTACAAAGAAATCGTTGTACCACTGAGAATTCCCGTGTTACTAAGGTTCCGAGTACTTCGCTCAGTCATCTCTAATAAGGTGTTAAGGAAAAACAAGTGGAATTTTTTTTCGTTGCCAGTCCTAAAGGACGGCTTCTGAAATTGTGAAGGTGTGTAAGCAGAACAGGTGTGAAGCAGGTTTCCTGTGATGTGCGAGGGCCCGGCATGACAAGATTAATGACGCTGGTTAAACATATGACCTCTCTGCCTGCTTTTGCACTGAGCACGTTATGTGGTTTAAAACGATAATCTCTTGTGGGTTCCATTATAATTTGTTTTTGGTGCTGGATGTGTTTAACGAACCTGTGTACATTATATGATGTGATATAATTATTTAGTGTGCAATGTTAAGTCTAGGATTGTTATATCATAAAGAATACGTTTTATTCACGCTTATCAAACAGTATTTAGATTCTTTGTGGTAATAGCAGCATTGTTTTCTCTACCATTTTTGTATTTGTATATTATATGTTAAAATGTTTGTATTCTGTTTATCGAGGAAACGTAGAGATGCTGTTGCCACTTGATATACTAACGACTTGCATAACATACAGTGGGAGTAGCTACTTTGACAGACTTCAAGGAATAGTTTCCACCTCTTCCTTGCTCCCTCACAGCAGAAAGCGTTCTGTTGTCTCTTGAAGTACACGAGCTATGGGCACTCTATGTCCATTGATACAATCTCTTGGGGGCTTCGATTGTTTAAATTGACTTTTGACTGGAGCATATGTCCGTATTTGCAGACTGTCGTTTTCAATGACATTATTTACATTGCTGATTCGAAGACTGGTAGTCGCACTGATTTTGTTCAGAGTATCCAGAAAACACTGCCACACTCTTTCAAACTTACATTAAGTTATTGTAAACTAAAGTTGTGCGAATTTGCTGTGTTCTGTGTGGACAGACTGTGTGCTTATATAGAGCACACATAGATGTTTAGAATAGAATTTCCCTTGTTTTTGATGGGATAGATTGTACACTAGTTCTGCACTGTCTAGTTTCAACTCAGCTGCAAGAAGTTTGCTTCCATACACTATACTGAATAGACAGTATTTGCACAGCTTAGTGATCTTCGTGTTTGGCAAGTTTTGTGGACTTACTATTTACATAATTTTGTGCAAAGTATTAATAAATAGGCAAATTTGAGTTTTTTATGACGTATCTTGCACAAATGAGTGCATAATGGGACAGAATAGAGATATTTAGTCAACTCTGGTCAATGGCACAAACGGGATAACAGGGAAAAAATGAAAAAAGTTAATTATATACTATATAGGCTAACAACTGAGGTTTACTTTAATAGATTAACTAACACACAAGACATACTTTATATCCCTTGTTCACTTAAGGTTATAAAAGTTAGCAATTGCCACAAACAAACCTACTAGTAGATATAAGCGAAAATAAAATGTGATCTGTATATTTCGTCGTTGCTCTGAGGCCCTCTGTAGCAAAACTGAAAAGGTATACACGAGATGAAGCTATATAGTAAGTAGGGTTGCATGACCTAAGAGGAAGATGTGACCACAGGTTGAGGGTAGTTACAGCGTCAAGTTTTCAGTGGCCTTGTGAGAAACTGAAAGTAGATTTTGTTGTAATATATGTCTCGAAGTTTTTTGCAGTTTAACTTAAAATATTTGGAATACAAAATGGATGCAGATTTCCAGTTAAATTGATGTATCTGATTTCTCGCATGCTGTAAATATGCTGAAATGTTTTGAACGCATTAGCGTTTAGCTTACAGTGTTTTGTACACTTAGGTATCAGAGATAGATTTTCCATCCCATGTAAGAAAGTAAGGATTAACTGTTCATGACTTATGATTCTCTCTCTCTCTCTCTCACTGCATGAAGTCGTATAATCATTTATGAATATGTATATCACCTCTTTTAAGTAAATAGCGTGTAGAATAAATATTAATTCACATGCACTGCCTGCTAAACTAGTTTCACTCACAACCCAACTGATATGTGGAACTTGCGTAGCAGAAACAAAATATATTCCAGCCGAACGGAACTAGCGCAACGAAAGACAAGTTTGAATAGCAGGCGCGAGGGAATCTTCATCATTAGGGAGGCGAGTAAACGCTGCTCAGGTCTTATTAAACACATCTTGTAAGAGGAACTGTTTTCACGGGAGGAACGGGAGGAAGAAATCCCCAACTAGCCTTATATTTTTTCCCACAGACTTTTCATGATGCAAGCCAAACAGCGCAGCTCAGAAGCACGCGTGATATTGAATGAGTTTTAATTAAGAAAACGCTAGCTCAGTTTTAGGGCAAACATGAAAAAATTAGTTACCGGGGATGTGCATTGCATTAAATTTTTTTTAGCAAGAATTTATAGTCTAAAATGATAATTACATTACGTAAACTCGCAAAATCTAAAAATTCAAAGAAAAAAAAAAATAGCTCTCTCGGTATGAAAACAAGTCAGGACCCTTTTGGAGCGTCAAGTAATGAATTTGTGCATATTATTTGAACCAATGAATATTAAGTTTTGCGCGATCGTCTCTTAATTGCACTGTAGTGATAGCGGAATAATGAAGTTCACTCAAAGTTAAAGACTACGATAATTTCATTTAATAATTCATACTGATGCAGTCAGCGTATACGAGCGACATGAAAACTTAATGAGAAAATATGAATTCCGTGTAACTTCTAAGGTATTCTAACTGATTTCCACGCACAAATAATTCGCATTTAGTAGGCGGAACTTAATGACGACGTTTCAGGTTCGACTTGGTCAATTGAGTTTTGTGAAACAGGTTTTCAGCATCACAACACATCACATTTCAAGACATGTATAAATGAAGAACAAACAGGAACAATACCGTGACTGGAACAATACGCAAATAACCCACCGCCTGTCAGAGAGAGAGAAGCTTATGGCGGCGCTCCGGTCCTACTTGGACCATTTACAAGTCGGACCGAAACCTCGTCATAAGCTTTTCTCTCCTATGTGTGGGTTATTTGTGTACATGTATAAATGGCTCCTGGATAAAATAGCCACTATTAAAAAACGAAAAATAAGTTACACCAAAAAATTACATTTTTTCTTTAATGGTTGCATAAGAAATGTGCCAAATTGTTAATTAGAGCGCATTAATGATTAATTTCACTCTTAAAATCTTAGTTTGTCAAAACGAGAGTTTTGTAACTGGAAGAAAAATAATACTGAACCAAACCATGGAGAACAATTCCCTGTTGTTTTCTCCCTGGAAGTTAGTGAGGAAGATGCCTAGTGTAAATATTTGCAACGAAAATCCATACTTATTTTAGAAAACTTTATTGGTTGGTTTCTGTTAGAAACGAAACACATTTCTGCCTCTTTACTGTTAAGTATATCCTTGTCTAAATCTCTCTCATCTTTCTCTGGAGTCGCTGTAATCAGTCCATCAATCTTGATAAGAAAACGGCATTTGTCCACAATAACATTAGTCAATCTTCACAGAAATCATTTATCTCCCAAGAAAACCTTACAGAAATTCAATTGCTGTTGGGAATGACGATTGATACATAAAATTAGTAGTCATGGAGAAATCATCTGTTGTACAAAGAGCATCTCAAGGTCCTGCCTTCTCAGGATATATCTACTCTAACAGATGCCACATTATGTAATAAACGTTCATGATGGGGAAGAAAGACAAAGTGTCTTGCTGTTGGTGAAGGGCTCTTGATCCAAGAAATTCTCAGCTACCTCTCATCTTCCTTGGATCAAGCCTTATTGCTTTTCATTCCGCAGGCGCTGGATAACTTCTACGCTTTCCAGTCTGACCACTGCTCTGATCCCTTTCCAATACCTGACTCGGGAGGTTATACACGATGGTCCCTAATACACGATTGCTCTTACTGTACAAAAGACTTTAATCTAGGTAGAAATAGATAGTTCCTCTTAGCAGTTAGCCTCCGTAAAAACTTCAAAGTCAATTGCTATCTGTCTTACCCATGTTCACCCCATGTACACCCCATGTACACCCCATGTGCACCCCATGTACATCCTGTGTGCAGCCCCTTGTACACCCCATGTATACCCCATGTACAGCAGTGTAGTCTGATTGACCATCACAGGACAGACAGGCGGCAGAAGAGAAAACCATAATCAATTGTCCAAGAGAAGACAGAAGCCATCTGTCTTAAATCACGTGTCGTATAGGTTTGATCCTAGGATAGGAAGGGACACACGAAGCTCTAGGATAATTGATAAAGAACTCTTCATTGGGTAGTGCTAGTAGTAGTAGTAGTAGTAGAAACGGATGTAGCAGTAGTAGTGATAAGCTGTTGCTGTGGTTGTTGTTGCATACATTAACTGCCAGGAGTTCACACATGATCGGTGACACAAAGAAACTGGAGAAAGTCCAGAGATTCGTAACAATATTGGCTCAGGAGGTAAGAGGGATGATCTACGAGGAGAGGCCAAAAAAAAAAAATCTTCGGATCGCAGAGGAAAGGAGGATCAGAGAATACACGATGAGACACAAGATACTCAGAGGACTGTATAAGAAAAACAGGAACAAGCTGATTGAAAGGCAGGGCTCAAGGAGAAGTGTACACGAAATTAGGACTCGAATGTTAGGAAGTAATGTTTCATTCTCAGGGAGGTTAGGAAGTGGAACGACTTGCACAAGGAAGCGGTGGAAGCAAAAATTATTCATAGCTTGAAGGAAAGGTACGACAGAGCAACATTCATCAGGAAACTATTGAAATCGAGTCGATAATTTTTTTAACAGAGTGTATTCATCAACATTGTGCTGCTACCTGATTCAATATGACAGTCACATAAAGTGAACAAAAGTTAGCTATATTTCCCTCATATATTTCATTGGACAGGACGGTCTATACATAGTGTTGAAATCTGTCAGTCTCAACTGAATGACTTTACTAGGGCAATGAAGGAATCGTCATGTGTTCTGTTAATGGTTCTTCAGTTAGGGAGGCTTCAGAGGTTTTCTCCTAGCAGAACTAGAGTTAGTGAGATCCGAAGACTGACCCCCGTAGCATCAGCTAGGTGACGACATAGACCTCTCATGCGGTAGCGTGTCTGCACTCATTATAAATTTCACGCCCTAATTTCCACATGTCAACTAGCCACAGCTGGAGCTGCACATCACCTTTTTCTGGGCTGCGTGTTTGCTCGCCTGTTATGTCACATTTACCTTGATATTTCCCAGTTGTCACACCTAAATTAACTTGTCCAACATTTTGCATCGTTAATTAACTTCAGCTATTTTACGGCGACTATGAATATATATATATATATATATATATATATATATATATATATATATATATATATATATATATATATATATATATATATATATATATATATATATATATATATATATATATATATATATATATATATATATATATATATATATATATATATATATATATATATATATATATATATATATATATATATATATATGCAAGGAATTCGCAAGAGCAGGAGAAATATACACAAACACTGATCTCTTGCCGAAGGTCGAACCTACGAACCTTGGAACAAGGTACGCAGTGCTTTACCATTCTCACCACACTGGAGCAATACCTTGGCGCCCAGCTTACGCTAGACGTTGATCCAAGGCAGCCAACTTTCAGGGAGAAGGCTTACAGCTTTTCATCTCATTCCCTGCATGCATCAGGTTTGAATCTCCTTCGGCCAGAGATCAGTATTTATATATATACATACATATATACATGTGTGTGTGTGTGTGTGTACTCACCTAGTTGAGGTTGCGGGGGTCGAGTCCGAGCTCCTGTGTTTGTGTGTGTGTGTGTGTGTGTGTGTGTGTGTGTGTGTGTGTGTGTGTGTGTGTGTGTGTGTACTCACCCACCCACCTCACCTATTTGTGGTTGCAGGGGTCGAGTCCTAGCTCCTGGCCCCGCCTCTTCACCGGTTGCTACTAGACCCTCTCTCTCCCCGCTCCATGAGCTTTATCAAACCTCGTCTTAAAACTGTGTATGGTTCCTGCCTCCACTACATCGCTTCCCAAACTATTCCACTTACTGACTACTCTGTGGCTGAAGAAATACTTCCTAACATCCCTGTGATTCATCTGTGTCTTCAACTTCCAACTGTGTCCCCTTGTTTCTGTGTCCCCTCCCGGGAACATCCTGTCTTTGTCCACCTTGTCAATTCCACGCAGTATTTTATATGCCGTTATCATGTCTCCCCTGACCCTCCTGTCCTCCAGTGTCGTCAGGTTGATTTCCCTTAATCTTTCCTCATAGGACATTCCCCTTAGCTCTGGAACTAACCTTGTCGCAAACCTTTGTACTTTCTCTAGTTTCTTGACGTGCTTTAAGTGCGGGTTCCAAACAGGTGCTGCATACTCCAGTATGGGCCTGACATACACGGTGTACAGTGTCTTGAATGATTCCTTACTAAGGTATCGGAATGCTGTTCTCAGGTTTGCCAGGCGCCCATATGCTGCAGCAGTTATCTGATTGATGTGTGCTCCGGAGACATGCTCGGTGTTATACTCACCCCAAGATCTTTCTCCTTGAGTGAGGTTTGCAGTCTTTGGCCACCTAGCCTATACTCTGTCTGTGGTCTTCTGTGCCCTTCCCCTATCTTCATGATTTTGCATTTGGCAGGATTAAATTCGAGAAGCCATTTGCTGGACCAGGTGTCCAGTCTGTCCAGGTCTCTTTGAAGTCCTGCCTGGTCCTCATCAGATTTGATTCTCCTCATTAACTTCACATCATCTGCAAACAGGGACACTTCTGAGTCTAACCCTTCCGTCATGTCGTTCACATATACCAAAAATAGCACTGGTCCTAGGACCGACCCCTGTGGGACCCCGCTCGTCACAGGTGCCCACTGTGATACATCATTACGTACCATGACTCTTTGTTGCCTCCCTGTCAGGTATTCTCGGATCCATTGCAGTGCCCTTCCTCTTATATGCGCCTGATGCTCTAGCTTCTGCACTAATCTCTTGTGAGGAACTGTGTCAAAGGCCTTCTTGCAGTCCAAGAAGATGCAATCAACCCATCCCTCTCTCTCTTGTCTTACTTCTGTTATTTTATCATAAAACTCCAGAAGGTTTGTGACACAGGATTTGCCTTCCGTGAATCCGTGCTGGTTGGCATTTATACTCCTGTTCCGTTCCAGGTGCTCCACCACTCTCCTCCTGATAATCTTCTCCACAATTTTGCATACTATACACGTCAATGACACAGGTCTATAGTTTAGTGCCTCTTTTCTGTCTCCTTTTTTGAAAATGGGAACTACATTTGCCGTCTTCCATACCTCAGGTAGTTGCCCAGTTTCCAGGGATGTGTTGAGGATTGTGGTAAGTGGCACGCACAACATATCTGCTCCCTCTCTAAGGACCCACGGAGAGATGTTGTCCGGTCCCATTGCCTTTGAGGTATCGATGTCCCTTAGCAGTTTCTTCACCTCCTCCTCATCTGTATGTATGTCGTCCAACACTTGTTGGTGTATTCCTTGCTGGTGTCCCCATCTGGTCTGTCCCCCCAGAGTCCTTCCTGTCTCTACTGTAAATACTTCCTTAAATCTCGTGTTGAGCTCCTCACATACCTCTTGATCGTTTCTTGTGAGTTCTCCACCTTCTTTCCTCAGCCTTATCACCTGGTCCTTGACTGTTGTCTTCCTCCTAATGTGGCTATACAGCAGTTTCGGGTCAGATTTGACTTTCGATGCTATGTCGTTTTCATACTGTCGCTGGGCCTCCCTCCTTATCTGCGCATACTCGTTTCTGGCTCTTCTACTAATCTCCTTGTTTTCCTGGGTCCTATGCCTCCTGTACCTTTTCCATTCTCTGTTGCACTTAGTTTTTGCCTCCCTACACCTTCGGGTAAACCAAGGACTCGTTTTGGTCTTCCTATTATTTCTGTTTCCCTTGGGAACAAAACTTTCCTCTGCCTCCTTGCACTTTGTTGCCACATATTCCATCATCTCGTTTACTGATTTTCCTACCATTTCTCTGTCCCACTGATTCTCCTGCAGGAAGTTTCTCATACCTGTGTAGTCCCCCTTTTTATAGTTTGGCCTGTCCCCTTCAGTTCCTGTTACCTTTTCCACTTGTAACTCTACTATATAGTCAAAACTCAGAACCACATGATCGCTAGCTCCAAGGGGCCTCTCGTAAGTGATGTCCTCAATGTCTGAACTGCTCAGGGTGAACACAAGATCCAGTCTTGCTGGCTCATCCTCCCCTCTCTCTCTGGTTGTGTCCCTGACATGTTGATGCATGAGGTTTTCAAGTACCACATCCATCATCTTGGCTCTCCATGTTTCGGGACCCCCATGTGTGTGTGTGTGTGTTTGTGTGTGTGTGTGTGTGTGTGTGTGTGTGTGTGTGTGTGTGTGTGTGTGTTTGTGTGTGTGTGTGTGTGTGTGTGTGTGTGTGTGTGTTTGTGTGTGTGTGTGTGTGTGTGTGTGTGTTTGTGTGTATGTGTGTGGTGCCGAATATGTAAAACTGCTGAACATTTCGGTAAATCTTTCAGGACAGAACAATTGCTAGATAACCCTTCATCTTCGGCAATTAGATAACTTGCGAGTGAGCAGAACTGCAATAATATCATTAACAAATATCTAAAATAAAATAATTTTAAAATGCATGTGCATTTTATAAAGATAAAAAAGTATATATTCAAGAATTATGAAGGCATACAAGGGGAGCGTGTGACGTCACAGTTGTCAGCAGACATTGACCAGAAACAAAAAGTTTAACAATAAATGAAAATCAAACAAATGAGAATTTATACTAAAAAGCAACAAAAAAAAAGTAGGTTCATTTTCATTCAGTTTTGCTTAATAATGATTTTTTCAAAAAAATTGTATCTTATTTGTGCTCCGATTATTATATTTATTTGTTCCTAGGCTACAATATTTATTTGTTCCCAGATTGTAATATTCATCTGTGGATCGACAATATTTCAGTCATCAGCCCAATCTCTAAAGTTGTTAAACTTAGAATGAAGAGAAATTACTGATTTTTTTGTCTAATGCAACGAGTCTCAGTAATAAATTCTCTTTCCTCACAAATTTTATTTTAAAAAATTCGTCGTAAAGTGTCTGTTTTGTCTTACATTAGAGTTAGAAGAAATAAAGCGAACAGTTTTTTAATCACAAAAAAGGTGAAACACAGTAGTTTAAAGCAAAATAATGGCTTAAAATTAAATTATTAGCAAAAAACCACCATTAATACTTTTTTAATGGATAACTAGTTTTGAGAATACCGACTGTTACAAAAAAAAAAAAAAAGACTATAAATATGAAATATTAGAAATTAATTAAAATTACCTATTTTTTTTATTTGTTTTGTCAACAACTCATTACATGTCAGTACATGTTGGAAATGTATCAATTTTCAAAAGAAATGTTAGCAGATCTTCCACACTGAGGGGGTCAACATGCAAGCCTAAAAAATTTTCATTATTTACTAATGAACTGCTTATTATATCCCTCTCAAGCACTTCCTTTCTAACTCTTCCCGATTGTCGCTCTACATTTCCGTCCCTTTACCCCTCTCTTTTCCCTCCTCTTTTCTATCCCTGTCTCGATCTACTTCCACTGTCAAGTCCTCCCCGTCTCTTCTCCTATTATTCCGTCTCGCAGATCCACCTCAAAAGATGTTTGTAATCTGCAATATTACTTGGAAAGACTTTCAATGATGTAAACTGGTAGGATGAGTTTCCCTGGGAAGCTGTAAATCTCGGTCGATTTTGTCCTCAACGTAAAATGTTGGTTAAATGATATTATGTCTTGAGCAAACTGCTATTTGCATTCAACTATTTGTTCTACGTAGAGCGTTATCAAAAAAAATATTTAATTCCTTCTTTAATTCCTTCTAAGTAGCTCGTTTCTCTCAGATGAGGTGCAAATCTCGTCGTGTTATATTAATACTAATTGAATTTAACACACCAGTTGCACACCAGGAGGAATATTTGCCTAGGCTCCTGAACACGACATACTTACCTCCCCATTCCCCCTTCCCTCACCCTATAAGTCAATTAAGAAAGAATATGATGTTGCATTTAATGTACTGGAGCGAACATGGGCTAAAAGAATGCTATTGCACATTCTCATTCATTTATTATTCCTACAAGCTTCTCCTTTCATTTTTGAGAAGAAAAAGAAAGAGGTCACTGACGCGAAGAGAGAGACAAAGAAAATAAGGAGGAACATCAGTTGAAGCAACCGCGAAGAGAGGAGACACAGGAAATTAGAAACAGACGTAGAGAGGAATAGCTAGAAGACCTTGAGTTCACCGGAGTGAGTAAATTACTTTCAATGTAAGTAGATGGTTCAAAGTTAAAGAGAGAGCACGAGCAACAAGTATCGCTAAGCTGTGCAGCCAAGATGTAATAAGCAGGGGATGAAAGGCAAGTACAGAGGCCCTTCGAGATGCTGTGTATATTCAAAAGATCTGATATATTCTGAGGCTTTCAGTAGGACTGCTAATTGCCAGAGAACGAGTCAAGGATCTCTTTAGTAAGTTGGTTTTGTTGGAAGGCCATTAGCAGGAAGTGCTTTAGTAGGGAAACAGTTATATGAAGTTGCCTGGGTAGAGAAGCAATTAGCAAGAAGTTGTCTAGGTAGGAATGCAATCAGTAGGAAAGAATCTATGATTCTCGCGCGGTTGTAATTAAAAAAGCTTAATACAAGAAGCAGATATGACGATTAAAAAGTCACAGTTCTTTGACTAAAATAATACACATTAATCCACACTTAGATGAAGAAACTTTACACAACGTTTTGGTCTGTATTACATAATGATCAAATCGCAACTGTCCTAGTACGAACAGAAAATTCGTCAAAAGTTTTCTCTCAAAAGTGTTGGTTATTTATAAAAAGTAAATATGCAAAGATGCTTAGAGTATTCTGAGTAACCTTTACATATCGGCGTCGCTCTCCACGGCTCCGGGAAAGGATGGAGTCCATTATGCCATGGTGAGACACCTTCCTCCCAATCCTTAACGTTTTTACTGGATATACTGCCCTGCCTAGTTTGGATTCGGCGTACCGTGGTTTTTATGGAAGAGAGAATGGGAGGCTTTTACTCATCATGCGAGGCTTTCTCTGCCGTTTGTCGTTTGAATGCAGACCCCATTCCTGGATTGTGGCTTCACTGAGTCTGTGGTCAGAGAGATCGGCCTCTCTCCCTGGGCTCCTTGTACAATGCCCGAAATTCGTCTTTGTAGGTAGTGGAGTAAGTGTCGAACCTCAGTGATGAATGACCTTAACTATTGGAGCATATAGTTATTTAGTTCATGTTTCATGGATAAAGGTTTTTACCGATGGGCCAAAGGGCGGTGGTGGTGGTGGTCTTGCTTGTGATAGCTGATGAGGACTCGTATTGTGCACTACGAAGCTCCTTCCAACTCTCACTGCTCCTGTCCTCATAGCTGGCTTAGTTGATTCCCGTCTCACTGTGTACTCAGATTATCAGTGATCTGTCTGTTCTGGTCTAGTGTGCTCTGAAAATATCACAATTAATATTACGACTACTACTACGACCGTAAATGGAAAAAAATAGCAAATACCACACACTCGGGAAAGGAATCGCTAAACAACATTTCTAGGAACGACCGAAACATAGTCTAAAGTTTTCTTTCCAAACAGTAATGAATGTTAAGTTGATTTATAGAAGGCAGCATTGGAACTGGATCCAAGGATCAGTTTGTCCGGAGAAAGGTAGTAACTACGTCCAGTTTACGCAGTTTATTCCATAAATGAATGTGAATTAGGGATTTAGACGATTCGAAACGAAAAAAAACTATTCGGAGCGAAAAAATAAACGGGTCCGCTTTTTTTTTTCATGCTATAGATGGAGTGGTATGTGTAGTGGAAAGTAAATCTAGGAGACTTTGAGGTAGTGATTATTGAGGCAGCATTATTTGCTGAGGATGTGCGCGGTGTAGTGGAAACATTGAGGAGTAATGCATGTGAAACTAGGAAGGAATATATAATGGGCAGCAAGAGAGAGATTGAGAGAGAGAGAGAGAGAGAGAGAGAGAGAGAGAGAGAGAGAGACAGACAGACAGACAGGTAGACAGACAGACAGATAGACAGACAGACAGACAGACAGAACGGTTGGGAAGGGATAGACACACACACAACAGACTTACCGCTAAGTAGTAACCAGCTAATGTTATGCATATTGCCTATAGGAACCGTGAACGCCTAGCCATATTACCATAATTCATGTCACTTGGTTATTACTAGTCTTGAACCCGGTTTACACATCCTTAAACCAGAAATATTAATAGCTGATGTTTCTCAACTTTGCCTTTATTTTTTTTTACCTCATGTTGCCAATTTGCCAAAGTTCCTAAAGCCTCATTTACTGCCTCCCCTAGGCTAATCAAAATGTTTCGTCTCAGTTACCTGGCTGTCGATACGCTAAAGGAATATTCCTCAAAGCAACGACTTCGCCTCAGGATATTCTGATTCATTAGGGAAGCTGTGCTTTGAATAGACAGTGAGAGAGAGAGAGAGAGAGAGAGAGAGAGAGAGAGAGAGAGAGAGTATGAGCGTGTGTTATCTGACTTAATAGATTAATAGAAAAGAAGACATTTATATATTTTAACATTTGAACTACTTTTAAATATATATGTATACACACACACACACACACACACATATATATATATATATATATATATATATATATATATATATATATATATATATATATATATATATATATATATATATATATATATATATATATATATATATATATATATATATATATATATATATATATATATATATATATATATATATATATATATATATATATATATATATATATATATATTTATATATATATATATATATATATATATATATATATATATATATATATATATATATATATATATATATATATATATATATATATATATATATATATATATATATATATATATATATTTATATGTCGTGCCGAATAGGTAAGACTTGCGATTTGGGCTTAAATAGCAACACTCTTCTTGCCGAATACGGCAAGTGAAGATTTGTTTATGCAGTAATTTCGCAAAAATCGTTCTGTACCTAACGATAAAAATATATTTCATTGTGTTTGTTTATTATTAAATTATTGTACACTTATCTAAAATATATTTAGTTGCTTTAGGCTAAATTAAATTGCGCTTGTTATAATAAGGTTAGGTAAGTTTTCTAAGGTTATATGGTACAAAATTAATATTTTTTTATTAAATTTAATAATTTTGTACTAAATTAAATTACGCTTGTTATATTAAGGTTAGGTAAATTTTCTAAGGTTGTTTTGGTACAAAATTATTAATTTTTACATTATTATTAATAATTTTGTACCTAAAGAAACTACACATTCCTAAAGAATTTTTTCATTGGACAACGTTTCAGTCTGTGTGGAGCTTCAAGCCAGAGTATGTCCTGATAACTACTTGATCAGCAGCATGTGTCTTTTTCTTACTGTTGTCGGCAGTACGTCATTTGAATCCAACAACAAAAGTCTTTGAATAGAAAGACTAGACTAAACGTAAGTGAAGTTTATATAACCGCAAAAATGAAACATAGTCTTTATTATGAGTCGAGCAAATACTGCTTTGGTCTTATTAAAGCAGTAAACAGAGGCAAGACTGTGAAGCACGAGAGTTTCGCAGCGTTCTCAAATATTTGCAATTAAGCGTGATGCACAGAATTGCTGTGGCACTAGAGATAAAGTGTGAGGGTTTGCCTCTGTGAGACACGGCGATAAAATAGATAAGAGAAAAAGCTTTGCAATGTATTTTTATTTTTGCAAAAGTTTGCGTTGGAAAGCTGATGTAAATGGGTTTGTTTGAACATGGCAGTAGTATTTGTGTGATCATTGGTGTAGAAAAATCTGTACAATTCACCCTGGAAGAAAACAATTCCTCTCATTTTTAGAGAGTTAATTATCAAGGTAGACAGCCTATTGCAATTTAATGATTACCGGAAACCAATTAATCAATGTGATGTAATTAAATTCTGATCATACCCGACGTTAAAACTAAGAACGTTCTGAAGTTTTTCCAAAGGGCTTCGAGAACATGATCGGATTTCTTTTAGAAAGAATATCAAATCATTTCATGAAAGAACTTATCAGCTCTTAAAATAACTAGCTAGAAATGAATATATATATAAATATATATATATATATATATATATATATATATATATATATATATATATATATATATATATATATATATATATATATATATATATATATATATATATATATATATATATATATATATTCTCTATCCTGTGCAATGACTGTGACTAGATATTCATCGGAGAAACCTCCAGAGATTTAGACACACTCATTAAGAACATAAATACAGGTGCCGCATGTATATCGCTCGTGTAATACATAGAAATATCCACAACTATCTTATGTAATGGCCAGAGGCTGTACTAATCAAGGAGAGAGATAAATGTTTAGAATCTGCTTTAATGAACACGTATAAGATGACTGAAGTAAGTAAATGAAGTTTCCAAATCGCAAAACCGTTGTCACACCTGTTACTTCAATAGACTACTCAATAGACTCGCATCTTTATATAGTAACATGAGAGCCTAAGAGTGGAAGAGCACTGTGGTAAGTCTTCTGGCCAATGCTAGGCTTGGCCTCCTTCTTCACTTATGTCTTTGAGCTAATCATCTGCATTTTACGGTTTACTTTTTATTAAGCTTCACTTACTTCTCTCGCTGTAAATAATTTGTTTTGTTTACTGTTTTATAAAAGTTTGTATATCAAGCAAAACGTTATCATAGATATAAAGTTAACATACTATTTACAGTGTGCTATTTTATTCCAAGGAGCATCATAATAGTTTCAAAGACTTAGAGTTGGTGTACAGTAAAAAGACAAGCGGACAAGCAGCTTTTCTCAGGTTGTCGGCAAATATACCTGTTTGTTATGAGTTCCATTGACGTTGGGGTTGTCAAAGAAATTCTTGACATGAAGCACTACACATCGTGTGTCATTCCACAGGCCTCCCAAGAGAAAAAAAAGAGAGATATTGAGTGCGACTTCTTCGCAGGACGTAACAATTCAACATTGCTATTGCTTTATCGTCCCTTGTGCACCGGCATTAATTATTCTGTCCTCCGGTGACCCAGACTGTACTGTCCTCTGGTGGCCATGACTGTGATGTCCTCTGGTGACTCAGACTGTACTACCCTCCGGTGATTCAGACAGTACTATCCTCCAATGATGCAGACTGTACTGTCCTCCGGTGATTCAGACTGTACTGTCCACTAGTGACCGGGACTGTGCTGTCCTCCGATGACTCAAACTATACTGTCCTCTGATGACCCAGCCTGTACTGTCCTCCGATGACTCAGACCATACTGTCCTCCCGTGACCCAGGCTGTACCGTCCTCTGGTGACTCAGACCATACTGCCCTCCCGTGACCCAGGCTGTACCGTCCTCTGGTGACTCAGACCATACTGCCCTCCTGTGACCCAGGCTGTACTGTCCTGTGTGGCCACATCATTTATTTTGCTGTTCCCTGTGGACCCAGCACTGTTTGTACTGTGTTCTGCGAACTGAGCATTGATTTCGCTATCCTCTGGTGAACCATTCACTGTATATCCAGCACTGACTATACTGTCTAGTGTGTAACCAGTATTGGCTGTACTGTCCAGCACTTATTGTTCTGTCTAGTGTGTACCCAGTATTGACAGTACTGTTTAATGTGTACCCAGTACTGACGGTACTTTCTAATTTGCACCCAGCACTGACATTAGTGTCCAATGTGTTTGCCCAGCACTGACGGTACCGTCTAATTTGTACCCAGAACTGACAGTACTGTCTAATGTGCACCAAGCACTGACAATATTGTTTAAAGTGTACCCATTACTGACGATACTGTCTAATGTGGGCACAACATAGACGTTTTCCTTCTGGTGTCCTAGCATTGATTATACTGCTCACTGATGACTCATTGATTGTACTGCACTGCTGCACTGTTTCCTGTGGAACCAAGAATGATTATACTGATCCTCATGAGTTCAGCAATGATTGTACTGTCTCGTGTTGGCTCAGCAATGATTGTACCATCTTCTGTAGACTCAGATTTAATTTTTAATGTTGTCTGTAGACCCAACAATGATTGTAGTAACCTTAGTGAACCAATAAATGGATGTCCTGTTTCCCGTTCCTCGCGATTTAAAAAAAAATAACAATACATTAGATACTAGTAAATCAACCATGAGAATAATTTAACCTATAGTCATGACATGAATATATCTACCCTCCAATGTCATGACATCTATTAATCTTACTAGAAAGTATAAAGTGATAACGATAATGAAATTGTACTAAGTATTCATGTTATAGAAAGCATATTTCAATAGGGAATATTCAGTTAGACATTAGGAAGAACATAACATTTTTAACAAATTAAACAAGGACATGCGTTAAAAGGATCAAAAAGACGTGAAAGGCTCTCGTGCAGAAAGGGTCAAAGGCGTAATCCTCTTTGGACTAATGATAGCCAGAAAAGTGTTGAGTAGGGTGACATTGAGATCAGACACCTGTATTACACCTTACCACACAGCTTCATATAGTTATAATATGGGGCTCTCAATATCCAGGCCCTTCTCAACAAGATCAATGCAGTTGAACCATCAATAAAGTTTACACTTGAACTCGAAAATGATGGCAAACTTCCTTTCCTCGACGTTCTACTGTGCAGATCTCCCGACAGTGACAAACTTCTCTTCAAAGTGTATAGAAAACCTACCAACAAGGACGATCTTATACACTTTTATTCACACCAAGACACCCGCACTAAGAGAGGAGTCCTCATTGGCTTCTTGAGAGCTCTTCGCATCTCCAGCTCTTGTTTTCTAGAAGAAGAATGCACTTACATAACACAAGCCTTTACACGTCTTCAGTTCCCATCTTTCTTCATCCGAGATTGCAGACTCAAGGCACAAGCTATCCTCAACAAACCGCCCATGGAACAGCCCCCTAAACAGTTCATAGTACTCCCATGTGGCGATGTTGCCACGAATACTCGCACTTGCTATAAGTAACATCAACGTTTCCACCATAAACACATCATCTATCAAAGACCTCACTACAAAACGCAGCCCCACACCTCTAACTTCTACAGCAGGCGTCTACACTATCCCATGTGGGTTCTGTCCCAAGAAATATGTAGGCGAGACAGGCAGAGATCTTGCAGTCCGCCTGAATGAGCATCGAAATGCCTCTAACAGAGACGATGTAAGGTACGCCTGTGTCCTCCACAGAGACTCCACGGGGCATTTGATGAACTGGAACGAGGCACAACTCGTTCTCACCGAACCAGACCTCAGACGCCGACGGTGCCTAGAAGCCTCACTAATCGCCGTCACCGACACTATAGAACGCAACACTGGAAACTACAAAATTTCAAAAACATTGGCATACATGATACTTAAGCACCACCAACCCAACAACACAGGAGTCACATGATTTCATCGTCTACCCGTCCTCATCATAGGTAGAGGTTGTTTTGATAAAGACCTGCCTCGCATGAGCCAGTAGGCCTTCTACAGTGTTCCTCCATTCTTATGTTCTTATGACATTCCTCAGGTCACGTGCGTCACATCTCACTCTCCGCCTACATATATAATGTCTTTCTACCTCTGTATGTTAGAAGTGATCAAGGTCCCAGGACCGAAAAGTTTTCTAATAAATATGTTATAGTGTTTGCTGGTTTAATTAATATGATGTAATTTTGTGAATATGACGCAATTAAGAAATAATGATATAATGGTGTGATAATTTTGTGAGGTGATAATTATATTATGTATAAATTATACAAAATTATATTGACGATGTGATTAGGATTATAACGATGTGGTTACAATATATTTATTATCAAGCAATGTAAATTCATGAAAGAGCTTAGGAAGGATGAAGACTAAAATGCAGTATAAAGTGATAGTTCACTGTTAACGTCAGGTGACACATCACTGTGTGACCTCCAGACTATCAGGTCAGGTTACACAATACTTTTTGACCTTACGAACCACAGGTCAAGTCACACATCACTGCGTGACCTCAGGAGGCAGGTCACACACAACTTTGTGTAACTTACCCACCACTGAAGAGGTATTGGTTTAGTCTTCCTCATTCCCAGCAAAATTGTTTTATAATATTCTCTTTTAAAAGCATTTCATAATAGTGATATCTTAATATATTTTACTGAATTGTTCGTGAAGAAGTTTTCACACTGGCTGATAGACTTTCACTCTGGAGCTGAGAGTCTTGGAGCAGCTGGTGTGTGGCTGTGAGAAGCGTTACGCTTGAGCTGAGAATATTGCGTTAGCTGCTGATGTGTGACTGTGAGAAGCTTCATCATGGAGCTGAGAATCTTGCAGCCGCTAGTGTGTGACTGTGAGAAGCTTCAGCATGGAGCTGAGAGTCTTGCAGTCTTGTAGTCTGACGTGTGTATCCAGACTTGATGACGGATTTCCAACTTTGATTGGTTGCAGGTTGCCAAAGCCCCACACAACAATATGGTGCGTTTTCTCTCCATATTTTCTCCTCGTTCCTCACTTTGATTTTTCTTTCACTTCCTTTCCTAGCTTGAATATTGACACGTAACCATTACTGATAAAAATTAAATATGAGCGTACTTACTGTTTGACGTTAAACGTCATGTTTTTTTTTTTTATAGTACAGAGGCAGCTATTAAACTCTGTTGAACTTGATGTTAGAGGGCGATAACTAGGGGGCTTGTAGCTGAGTGATTGTGCTTTCTTCTCACACCCGAAGAGCCCGGGTTTAATCCTAGGCCAGTCGAGACGAATGGGAAACTCTCCTCAAGCCTGTTGCCATTGTTCATCTCGCAGTAAATAAGTACCTGGATATTAATCGATTACTGTTAGTGGTAGTATATACTCTGGATAGGGCTGGGATTTTAAGTGAATTGAGGAAGGATAATTCTTTGCTTGATCTGGTTTGTTGTTATTGTGTTATCTGATAACATCTACACAGAGAATATGCTTCACAGAACCTGCATAAATGGGGAGAAATCAGAAATGGCATATGTTAATCACCCTTATACACGCACACACACACACACACACACACACACACACACACACACACACACACACACACACACACACACACACACACACACACGCACACGCACACGCACACACTCACACACACACATACACACACAGACACACACACACACACACAAACATGTGAAAAAAATCTAAACAAAAACAAAGTGTAGCAGACAGAATAGGATCGGAATTGAGGAACACAAGCCTCGACGAGAGACTCATAAAAAGAGCAGAGAGAGCAGGGAATTGCAAGAGAAATAATTACAACATGCAAGATACTCTGGGGAAATAGGCAGAATGAAAAGAAAAAAATATCTCACTTCCGTCGAACTTGGACGAGGGGAATTTAGTGGAAATTGAATATGAAGATGACCCACGTAGATGTCATGAAGCACTAAATAGGAGCAGTTACAATGTAGAGAGAACCAGTGCAATACATTGTGAGGGCAGATGGTAATCGGCTTGGATAAGATATAGTATAAAATACTGCCAGATGTGAAATAAGACACATGAGCAGTATTAACTTATTTTACTGAGGAAAGTTTCACCCTAGGACTGAAGCCATTAGCAGCGACACATTACTAAAATATTTTAATACTGCGCATTGTACTTGGCTTCAAAAACAAATATAATAAGAACAGAATACTCAAGATTGGATACAAATACACCTCGTCAGCCGGTAGAATGTTAAGATGACAGCAAGCAAGGTAGATGAAATTGAAAATCAGGCAAAATATTTAATCTAAAGAACTTAAGTTACCTTCCCTATCTTAGGATCGAGTCTAATTTCCTCGTATTTCCCCCTTTTCGCTGTACGACTCTTACGGTATAGTACTTCCTTACTAACGTAATAATAACAAACCATTAGACAAAATTATTTAATTACGCCAATGAAATACTGAAGACGGAGCATCATGAACATAACCTTGCTCTTGTTACAACAAATAATCAATCTCATACACACACACGTCAGTGAGGAGCGCAGTCCTGCATTTCCTTGTGAAACTGAAGAAGTAGTTAATAAATAAAATGATCAAAGAGTTTCAGAAATTCAATATTTTTCAAGTGGGAAAAAATGGTAGTAAAATGAGAAAAGTCATATATCTTTGACATAGACGAGACAGCTCACGCCCAGCTAGCCAGTGAGGCAAATTATGTGAGACAAAGAGGGTTTTATTCATGAGCAAGTATTCTTGGGAGCTTTGTCACACAGATTAGAGCACTATGCGATATAAGCTTAAATATAGGAGTTATTATGTGAAGATTTGAATGCAAGCACATGAGTCAAGGTCATTTCAAGGGATACCGACTGGCACGTGATGAATGACGGGAAGCTGTGGTAGGGCAAGTGGATTATTCAGCCGGCTTCAGGGACTAATCAAAATACTTTTCCTCGAAGCTTTCTTAGCTACTTCTCTGAGGATCTCTCTCTGTCTGTCTCTGTCTCTCTGTCTCTGTCTCTGTCTCTGTCTCTCTCTCTTCTCTCTTTACACACACATACATGTATATACATACATACATACATATATATATATATATATATATATATATATATATATATATATATATATATATATATATATATATATATATATATATATATAAGGCAAAAGTATAATATTAATAGGTGCTCGTAGAGGGGCATCGGCTTGTGGACGGGCTGGGAAAACTGCAAATCGTAATTACTATACTGGAACACGATATTATCTACAGAAAGCAAAAAAAGATATATGAGAGAAATTTGGAATATTTTGGTAATCGACAATAGAACCTGATTGCCTCCCATTTTCCCTGGCGCTGTATGGCCTCTACGGGTTTAACTCTTTGTCGTGAAAACAATAACATTATTATTATGATTATTATTGGAAATGAACTTGGAAAGTTAGAAAGAAGAGAAAATAAAGCTTGGGACCAAAATGTAATAAGAAAATTTCTATCAGAAATACATAGAGGAAATAGATAAGTGTCAGAAGACAAATAAACAATAGCGACTAAAGAACAAACTGTTTTATTGGATAATGTAAAGAAGCATGGGAAATATAAAAAAAAAACTCACCATATGTTAAGAAAAAAAATAAGGAGTGACAGAAATAAGGAGTGACAGAAAACAATTCGAAATTGCTTTTCACGTGGAAAATGACTGGGAAGTGTGCAACGAATTCAGTAGAATATTCAACAGCATCTGCACAATTGAGCAAGAACCAGTGCCCGAGGTTGACAGTACAACGGACACCATGATTGACTTTTCTGGTAAGAAAGCATGGAAAATAAATAAATTTTGTTTATTAAAGGAAATGTGACAGTAAAATATTATTACCTCTATAAGACTGGGTTAAAATCTTGTGAGATCACTCGCCCAAATATTAAAGGAATCATGAAGACACAATGAATTCCTAGAAATAAGGGTGAAAAATGCATAACCAATTTTCAGAAAAGGAGCCATAAAGACGTTCCTTAATTTAGAAGAAGACGTTCAAACGTCACTAAGCTTACACCAGTGTGAGTGATGAGTTTATAATATAAACGAACTCAAGAGATAATTAGGAAAAGATTGAATATAATTTTCCTTACAGCCTCAACGTCGCTTCAGGACTGGAACGTTGTGCCGTACAAACCTTACAGAAACCTATAGCAGGTTAAATAAAGAATCAGCCAGGAAAGTAAAGGTGGACGGATTGCATACATGTAAAAACACTGATACAGTGCATAGCTAGTAACTACATCAGAAAGAGGAAACACAAGCAGAGGTAATAAGCGAGATATTACCTAAGGTTATTGTACATCAGAATGGTAAGAGACAAATACAGCGAGATACAAAGTATTAACACGGGGTTCCCTAACACTCGGTACTAGGCATCGCTCTTTGAATATGTTAATGGAATCCTTTACATCAGTGTTTGTAACCATATCCTTTCTTACGGTTCATTCCTCCAGCAAGAATCCTGCATCCTCGAAGCGGCTTTTATCAAAGTAAATTGGGTGTAGCAGAAACGAAAAATAGTAAAAGGGACATAGCAAAGGAGAAGGGAGCTATAGAAAAAAGATAAGGTGAGAAGTCCTCATCTTCGAGAGGGCAAACCCACCTGGTGGAAGATGAAGATGGTGTAAAGCAGTAATTAAAGCCACCCTTCACCACCACTCCCACCATTCTCCTCTCTTAATCTAGACCATCATCCTAAATCCTCTCTCACTCTCTAAAACATTTTCGCATTCTTCCTTTCCCTTCACCGTTTTCCACCAACTACCTTTTTTCAAGCCTTCGCCCCCACCATCTTTCTCTCTTCCCAGTGATTCACAACCTTCTCTCTCCTTCCCAAAGATTAGTCCCTCTTCTCCTCTCCCTCCTCTTTACTCTACAACCATCCCACTATCATTTACCCTTTCCCATGACCCGTCACACATACTCTCCATGTATCTCCACCACCATTTCCCTCTCTCTCTCTCTCTCTCTCTCTCTCTCTCTCTCTCTCTCTCTCTCTCTCTCTCTCTCTCTCTCTCTCCATGCTCCATCACCTTCCAGGAAAGTGATGGAGTATGAGGAATCCTCTCTTCAGTGTGCCACTAATCTCCCTGACCATCATACACCTCCAGTTCCCCAAAGTCGTTTCACTCACTATCCCCCAAAACAAAAGAATGAGACAGGGACAAAGGACACAGCAAATAGTGAGAGGAATTGTAGTGTACTCTGTTTCATGAGGCATTAAACCCGTGTGGGTGATTCAGCGCAAGGAGTGGTGCAGGTTCGATGCTCTTTATGCTAATCTATGTTAAGTCAAACTATTGTTGTTCACAGAAAGAATTTAATGTTTAAATAGAACGTAAGGAAAGTTAAGTCCATACTATCACAGCCACGAAGGAGACGTAATAAACAGGAATTCTTAAAAACGATTAACATTTCATGATGGGTATTAGTAAATTTCTGAAATCGTTAGGTTAGGTTAGGTTCTAAGTACAAACACACACACACACACATACACACACACACACACACACACAATCAATGAGAAGTCCCCAGACATCATAGCAGTTACAGAAACAAAACTCATGGAGACAATAACAGATGCAATCTTCCCACCAGGATACCAGATCATGAGGAAAGATAGAAGGGGCAGGGGGGAGGTGGGGTTGCTCTGCTCGTAAAAAACAGATGGAAATTCGAGAAAATGGAAGGAATAGATGAGACGGGAGAAAGAGACTACATAGCAGGTACACTTCAGTCGGGGGAACACAAAGTGGTCATTGCAGTGATGTATAATCCACCACAGAACTGCAGGAGGCCAAGAGAGGAATATGAAGAGAGCAACAGAGCAATGGTGGACACACTTGCTGAGGTGGCAAGAAGAGCTCACTCCAGCAGAGCAAAGTTGCTGGTATGGGGGATTTCAACCACAGGGAGATTGACTGGGAAAACCTGGAGCCACATGGGGGTCCCGAAACATGGAGAGCCAGGATGTTGGACGTGGTGCTGGAAAACCTCATGCACCAACATGTTAAGGACACTACCAGAGTGAGATGGGAGGATGAACCAGCAAGATTGGACCTTGTGTTCACCCTTGGCAGCTCAGACATTGAGGACATCAAGTATGAGAGTCCCCTAGGAGCTAGCGACCACGTGGTTCTGTGCTTTGAATACATAGTAGAGCTGCAAGTGGAGAGAATAACAGGAGTAGAATGGGAAAAACCTGACTATAAAAGAGGGGACTACATAGGGTTGAAGAACTTCCTGCGGGAGGTCCAGTGGGACAGAGAACTGGCAGGAAAGCCAGTAAATGAAATGATGGAATATGTAGCAACAAAATGCAAGGAGGCAGTGGAAAGGTTCATTCCCAAGGGCAATAGTAACAACGGGAAGACCAGAACAAGCCCCTGGTTCACCCGACGGTGTAAGGAGGCAAAAACAAAGTGCAATAGAGAATGGAAAAAGTACAGAAGGCAGAGAACACACGAAAATAGGGAGATCAGTCGCAGAGCCAGGAATGAGTACGCACAGGTAAGGAGGGAGGCCCAGCGACAGTATGAAAATGACATAGCATCGAGAATCAAGACTGACCCGAAACTGTTGTATAGCCACATCAGGAGGAAGACAACAGTCAAAGACCAGGTGATCAGATTAAGGACAGAAGGTGGAGAACTCACAAGAAATGATCAGGAGGTATGTGAGGAGCTGAACAGGAGATTTAAGGAAGTTTTTACAGTAGAGACAGGAAGGGCTGTGGGAAGACAGAACAGAAGGGAACATCAAGAGGGAATATACCAACAAGTGTTGGATGACATACGAACAACTGAGGAGGAGGTGAAGAAGCTCTTAAGTGACCTTGACACCTCAAAGGCGATGGGACCGGACAACATCTCCCCATGGGTCCTTAGAGAAGGAGCAGAGATGCTGTGTGTGCCTCTAACCACAATCTTCAACACATCCCTTGAAACTGGGCAACTACCTGAGAAATGGAAGACAGCTAATGTAGTCCCCATATTTAAGAAAGGAAACAGAAACGAGGCACTAAACTACAGACCTGTGTCTCTGACATGTATCGTGTGCAAAGTCATGGAGAAGATTATCAGGAGGAGAGTGGTCGAACACCTGGAAAGGAACAAGATTATAAATGAAAACCAGCATGGGTTCATGGAAGGCAAATCTTGTATCACAAACCTCCTGGAGTTTTATGACAAGGTAACAGAAGTAAGACACGAGAGAGAGGGTTGGGTAGATTGCGTTTTCCTAGACTGCAGGAAGGCCTTTGACACAGTTCCCCACAAGAGATTAGTGCAGAAGCTGGAGGATCAGGGACACGTAAAAGGAAGGGCACTGCAATGGATAAGGGAATACCTGACAGGGAGGCAGCAACGAGTCATGGTACGTGAAGAAGTATCACAGTGGGCGCCTGTTACGAGCGGGGTCCCACAGGGGTCAGTTCTAGGACCAGTGCTATTTTTGATATATGTGAACGACATGATGGAAGGAATAGACTCTGAAGTGTCCCTGTTCGCAGATGACGTGAAGTTGATGAGAAGAATTAAATCGGACGAGGATGAGGCAGGACTGCAAAGAGACCTGGAGAGGCTGGACATGTGGTCCAGTAACTGGCTTCTCGAATTCAATCCAGCCAAATGCAAAGTCATGAAGATTGGGGAGGGGCAAAGAAGACCGCAGACAGAGTATAGGCTAGGTGGACAAAGACTACAGACCTCACTCAGGGAGAAAGACCTTGGGGTGACCATAACACCGAGCACATCACCGGAGGCACACATCAACCAAATAACTGCTGCAGCATACGGGCGCCTGGCAAACCTGAGAATAGCGTTCCGATACCTTAATAAGGAATCGTTCAAGACACTGTACACTGTGTATGTTAGGCCCATACTGGAGTATGCAGCACCAGTCTGGAACCCACACCTGGTCAAGCACGTCAAGAAGTTAGAGAAAGTACAAAGGTTTGCAACAAGGCTAGTCCCAGAGCTCAAGGGAATGTCGTACGAGGAAAGGTTAAGGGAAATCGGACTGACGACACTGGAGGACAGAAGGGTCAGGGGAGACATGATAACGACATACAAGATACTGCGGGGAATAGACAAGGTGGACAGAGATAGGATGTTCCAGAGAGGGGACACAGGGACAAGGGGTCACAACTGGAAGCTGAAGACTCAGACGAGTCACAGGGACGTTAGGAAGTATTTCTTCAGTCATAGAGTTGTCAGCAAGTGGAATAGCCTAGCAAGTGAAGTAGTGGAGGCAGGAACCATACATAGTTTTAAGAAAAGGTATGACAAAGCTCAGGAAGCAGAGAGAGAGAGGATCCAGTAGCGATCAGTGAAGAGGCGGGGCCAGGAGCTGAGTCTCGACCCCTGCAACCACAATTAGGTGAGTACAATTAGGTGAGTACACACACACACACACACACACACACACACACACACACACACACAAACACACACACACACACACACACACACACACACACACACACACACACACACACACACCGTATTCGTTCTCAAAAAATTTAATTATTGTTTTTCATTATACAAGCGAAGGTGAAGTCTCTTATGTTTGGTATTTGTTTAAAATTTTATGTTTGTCTTCTTGTTAGTGAACAACGGGTATCATTGTACTTCTGGTATTGTTACAGTTTTGATATCACCGTAGTTTTGGAATCATTTTACTCTGGCATCATTGTAATACCTAAATCATTGTAGTTCCGGTATCAATGCAATGCTGATATCATTGCTATTGTAGTACCCATTATTATAGTTCTGATATCACTGTAGTTCTGATAATGCTTTACTTCTCATATTAGTGGAGTTCAAGGTCTTATACAGAAACTACCCTGCAATCAACAACCAACAACCCCATCAAAACTCATTTGACATGATTATAGGATATACAGAAGAATTATTCTAATCAAGAGTTCCAGGAAAGAATCTTTCTGAAGACTCTGCAGCATTACATTACGGAAAGGTCAAGTTTTATTGAGAACCTAGGGGAATAGGGGAAGAAAGAAACGTAAGAAAAGAAGGAGCAAGAAACAAGAAGATGGGTGTAGCAAGAGGAAAAGATGGATCTCCCTGGAGGTTTTATTAGAAAAATAAGGGAAATGTAAGGAGGGTGGCAAGTAGGTAATGAATAAGGCATAAAACGTTAAAAGAGGAGGAAAAAAAAGGAAAAAACTCAAGAAATTGTGCTTGTAATGGGTCTTATTATGCACTCAGAAAGGGCAGGGGGAAAAGGAGGTAAAGGGAGAGTAAAAAAAAGGAACAAATGGAAAAAGATGAGAGGTGAAGGAGGTTAAGTCAAATAAAAATAGACAGGACAACCGATTCTTGACGCGGGTCTCAGTCATAAGACGAACCGCCGCTGGAACTTTTGGTGACCTGGTCGAGGCTTTCCGCTGGCTTACCTATCTACCCATTGAAAACTTAAAGATTTGTAGTATATATGATAGAGAGTAGGATGAATAAGAGGATGAGGAAGAGGACGAGAGGGTAAAGGCAAATAAACATGAAGTCACTTGGGATGGGTTGGGAATAGACTTTCTTCTGACTTGGAATTCTTACCTTTTATTGTGATGTGAAATTCCGAATATTTAAAATAAGATTTATGTTGCTTCGTATTTCGACGTTTCAGCGCTATTCATAACATCTTTCAGGCATAATATGCCAAATAAATAATAGATTTCACGTTGTATTTTCTAGCAACGATAAATAATAATCAATCAAATTGACTCCCTCACCTGACATCTCATTTTGATGTGGGTAAGGAACTGGATGGGGATGATGTGTGCGAATGAGAGTGAAGGAGATAATGGGGTAGGTTATAAAGAAGGGGGATTGAAGATGGTTAATGGCTGAAAGTAGAAGTTATGGATGGGGAGAATGCTCGGGTTTAGGTAAAAAGAAAAAGGTGAATGTTGAAAAGGAGGAACTGGGGGAAGAAAAAGAAAGAGTTCGGGGGATATAGGAGGGACTGAGATGAAAGAGATGGATAAGAGATGATGGATAGAGAGATGATGAATAGAGAGATGATCCAAAAGTGTTTACCGCTTCCTCTTGAATATAATAATAATAATAATAATAATAATAATAATAATAATAATAATAATAATAATAATAATAATAATAATAATAATATTATTATTATTATTATTATTATTATTATTATTATTATTATTATTATTATTACTACTGTTATTATTATTATTATTATTATTATTATTATTATTATTATTATTATTATTATTATTATTATTATTATTATTATTATTATTATTGTTATTATTATTATTATACCAAATTTAATAATAATTCTCCTCTTACCTGACTGTTGTTAGCAGTGCACGAGATTATGTGATGTTTCTTGACTTATAAGATTCTTTTCGAGTGCTTCTAGTTAAACAGTTCATTTTTATTACAGAGATGTCTTAATGCTTGTAAGAGGCTCTTGATCAAAGGAGTCGGAGTTACTCTTCCTTGATTACTCTCCATTCTTCATGAGCAATTTTAGCGCTACCCTGTAGTATTAATAATAATAATGATTAAATTATTATTATTATCATTATTATTTTATTATTATTATTATTATTATTATTATTATTATTATTATTATTATTATTATTATTATTATTATTATTATTATTATTATTATTATTATTATTATTATTATTATTATTATTATTATTATTATTATTATTATTATTATTATTATTTTTATTATTATAACTGGATTTTTTTTCTAGTTTAGTTACTAACCTATAATTTATTATCCTTCCATTTGACTTTCAGCTTATTCTCGTCAATGATTTAGCAGCTCTTCTGTTCCCACTGATTATTTCTTGTAAATCCTCATTAATAACTTGCATGAAACCTCTGAAGTTTCCTTCAGGATCTACATTCATTATATTTGATGTGTTTCTTCAGGTGACTTCCTCTTCCCTCGTCTTCATTTACTGCTGTGCACTTCAGGTTCATTGGTAAAGTCTCTTCTTCCGAGAATCTAGTAGCTCCTATGTAGTGTTGATGGTACCATTAAACTCTTATGTTGAGTTTCCTGAGTATTTTCCTGTTGTCCTTCTTGAGTATCAGGACACTCACCATGGGTTCACGTCCCACCCAGTCCTTGGTTTGTTTACATGATGCGATAGTGTCATAGTTTGGGATTATCGATATAAATTTGCTTTTTATATAGTTTCTCGCTTCTCTCCTGATTTTAGGGCGTTCGTTTCTCGCCGTTCTCTGCCATCTTAGTTTCCTTTTGCCTATTGTGTCGGAAAATATTCCGTTTCTTCTTAATATTTGCTTACAAACATTGCTTATCTAGGTAAGGAAGTCCATCATATATTGCGTAGTTTTCTCATTTAATTCAACGACGTACAATTTCAAAAGTAAATTATACTCTCTCTAATTTCCCTCTCCATTATGCTAATATCTTTCCCATGTTACATCCACTTTAGTTTCAAGCTTTCACTCCCAGCATGTAATAACACTGGGACCTTCACTCAAAGACTGCTGGCTTCCCTCTGACTGATAATTAAATTTAGTCTTGATGATCCATCTCTTTCCTTTATTTCTAACACACTCTCAACTGTTGAACAAGGAACGTCGCTGATACTTTGTCTTTCAGCCTTCCTCTAAATATCTGTCTTCCACATAATAGTGTATAGTTTCTCAGTTATTTTTCTCCCTCGTTCAAGTCATTCCGAAATTATCCTCATGCTTATTTTTAATCTTTTAATTATATGAATTTTATATTCATTGAGTGTGTAGTACACGTAACTGTTAGGGATGAAATTGAAGTCTTCAGTTATGAGTCCTTTACTGAATTTTCCTTTTTTGGAAATGTCTGTTCTTTTCTACGTTTTATATTTCTGTACTTCTGGTTTTTGCAGTTTCTGCCTAATTTGTGTTTACTGGTGCGTACACCTTTGCCCTCTTTTTCAATAACCGAGCAGAACTTTCTGATGTCATGGTATATCTAACTTTCTTTCACTGATTTATTTTCTCATTTCTCTTATTTGCCCATTCTCCATCCTCAACCAAACTTTACCTTGCTTTTTCATTAGTATATCATTAGTATCTCCAAAAGGCTCTATTCTGCTGGTTTTAGCCTGTGTGTGGGCTGATAACTATTCTGTATTCCCTTTCATGTACTCCCGTATTCTTATTGCCCCGTGGCTCTCACTTCACACGGTGAGGGTCCGGGTTTGATTCACGGCGAAGGGATGGAAACATCGGACGTGTTTCCTTACACCGGTTGTCTATGTTCACCCAACGTAAAATGGGGACCTGGGTGTTAGTCAACTGGTGTGAGTCACATCCTGGGACAAAACTGACCTAATTTGCCCGAAATGCTCTGCATAAAAAGGGGCTTTCTACATAGTAGTATGTCATTGATGCCAGCTAAGACTGTATACATTGTACATGTACTTGTAGTACATGGAAATAAATGGTATAAAATACCGAAACGATGAAAATATAAACACATATGCAATATAATGTGATCCTTTATTGACAACGTTTCGCCAACGCAGTGGGCTTTATCTGTCTGCGCTGGCGAAACGTTGTCAATAAAGGATCACATTATACTGCATATGTGTTTATATTTCCACTTGTAGTACATAAAGATAGTACATTATTATTATTATTATTATTATTATTATTATTATTATTATTATTATTATTATTATTATTATTATTATTATTACAGTGGTCAAGACTCCAGTGGCCAACTCTATCTTCCCGTTGTTGCTCATTCTCTCGCTACACCTCTCGTGGATGCACATTTTGCTTCTGTTCTGTACACCATTTCTTACTGTCACCTGGTCTCAGTTTACTAAGTGGGCCCAAAAGAGATTGATGCTTACGTATCGAAACACATATTAGGAGAATAGTTATGAATTTTCTGGGAGAGACTGTTTATGGCAGATGATGTATATTTGTGAGTGTATGTGTGTGTGTGTGTGTGTGTGTGTGTGTGTGTGTGTGTGTGTGTGTGTGTGTGTGTGTGTGTGTGTGTGGCGTACTCACCTACTTGTGGTTGCAGGGGTCATTTTATAGCTCCTGGCCCCATCTCTTCACTGATCGTAACTAGGTCGTCTCTCTCTCTTGCTCCATGAGCTTTATCAAACCTCGTCTTAAAACTTTGTATGGTTCCTGCCTCCACTACGTCACTTTCCAGGCTATTCTACTTCCTGACAACTGTATGACTGAAGAAATATTTCCTAACTTCGCTTTGGCTCATAGTAGTCTTCAACTTCAAATTGTGACCCCTTGTTTCTGTGTCCCATCTCTGGAACATCCTGTCTTTGTCCACTTTGTCAATTCCTCGCAGTATTTTTATATGTCGCTATCATGTCTCCCCTGACCCTCCTGTCCTCCAGTGTCGTGAGGCCGATTTCTCTTAACCTTTCTTCGTAGGACAATCCCCTTAGCTCTGGTTCTAGTCTCGTTGCAAACCTCTGCACTTCCTCTAATTTCTTGACGTGCTTGACCAGGTGTGGATTCCAGACTGGTGCTGCATACTTCAACTATGGGCTTGATGTATATGGTGTACAGTCTTGAACGATTCCTTACTGAGGTATCGGAACGCTATTCTAAGGTCTGCCAGACGCCCGTATGCTGCAGCAGTTATCTGATTTATGTGCGCCTCAGATGTGCTCGGTATCATTCTCACCCCAAGATCTTTTTCCTTTAGTGAGGTTTGCAGGCTTTGGCCACCTAGACTATACTCTGTCTACGGTCTTCTTTGCTCTTCCTTGATCTTCATGTCTTTGAAATTGGCGGGGTTAAATTCAAGGAGTCAGCTGCTGGACCAGGCTTGTAGCCTGTCCAGGTCTCTTAGTAGTCCTGCCATCCTCAACCGATTTAATTCTCCTCATTAACTTCACATCATCTGCAAACAAGGACAGTTCTGAGCATGTCCCTTCCGTTATGTCATTTACATACACCAAAAACAACACAGGTTCTAGGAGTGACGCCTGTGGAACCCCGCTCGTCACAGGTGCCTTCTCTGACACCTCGTTGTTACTTTACTGTCAGATTCTCTGATCCATTGCAGTGCCTTTCCTGTCATGCATGCCTGATCCTCTAGCTTTTGCATTAGCCTCTTGTCAGGAACTGTGTCGAAAGCTTTCTTGCAGTCCAAGAAAATGCAGTCTATCCCCTCCTCTCTCTAGTGTCTTACTTCTGTTACATTGTCATAAATCTCCAGTAGGTTTGTGACACAATATTTTCCTTCCGTGAAACCGTGATGGTTGTCGTTTATAAGCTTGTGTCTTTCTAGGTGCTCTGCCACTCTCCTCCTGGTGATCATCTCCATGACTTTGCATACTATACACGTCAGTGACGCAGGTCTGTAGTTTAATGCCTCGTGTCTGTCTCCTTTCTTAAAATTGGGACTACACTTGCCATCTTCCATACCTCAGGTAGTTGCCCAGTTTCAGTGGATATGTTGAAGATTTTTGTTAGTGGCACACACAGCATCTCTGCTCCCTCTCTAAGGACCCACGGAGAGATGTCTGGTCTCACCGTCTTTGAGGTATCAAGTTCACATAGCAACTTCTTCACCTCCTCCTCGGTTGTGTGTATTTCATCCAGCACTTGTTGGTGTACCTCCTTATTCTGAATTCCTGGAGTACTTGCTGTCTCAACTGCAAATACTTATTTAAATCTCATGCTGAGCTCCTCACATACCTCTTGGTCGTTTCTTGTGAACTCCCCACCTTCCACAGCCTGATTACTTGGTCCTTACTGTTGTTTTCCTCCTGATGTGGCTATACAGCAGCATCGGGTCAGACTTGGCTTTCGATGCTGTGTCATTTTCGTATTGATGCTGTTCCTCCCTTCTTATCTGTGAATATTCATTTCTGGCTCTTCGGCTAATCTCTATTTTCCTGTGTCCTTTGTCCTCTGTACCTTTTCCATTCTCTATCACACTTAGTTTTCGCCTCCCTACACCTTTGGGTGAACCAAGGACTCATTCTGGTCTTCCCATTATTTCGTTTTCTTTGGGAACAAACCCCTCGTTTGCTTCCTTGCATTTTATTGTCACATAGTCCATCATGTCTGTTTCTGATTTTTCGGCCATTTCTCTCTCCCACTGAACGCCATGCAGGAAGTTCCTCGTGCCTGTGTAGTCCCCCCTTTCGCAGTTTGGTTTTTCCCTTCCTATTCCTGCTACCCTCTCCACTTGTAGCTCAACTATGTAATCAAAGCGCAGAACCGCATGATCACTCGCTCCAAGGGGCCTTTCGTACGTGGTATCCTCGATGTCTGAACCACTCAAGGTGAATACTCGGTCCAGTCTTACTGGATCGTCCTCACCTCTCTCTCTGGTAGTGTCTCTAACATGTTGGTGCATGAGGTTTTCCAGTACCACATCCATCATCTTGGCTCTCCATGTTGCGGGACCCTTCTGGGGCTCCAGGTTTACCCAGTCAATCTTCTTGTGATTGAAATCACCTATAACTAGTAACTTTGCTCCCCCCATGTGAGCTCTTCTGGCCACCTCTGCTAGTGTGTCTACCATTGCTTTGTTGCTCTCATCGTATTCTTCTCTTGTCCTCCTGCAGTTTCGTGGCGGGTTGTACAATACTGCAATAATTTATCACCTTATGGCCCTCAGACAGGATTGTTCCTACTATGTAGGCCCTTTCGCCCATTCTATCCATTCCTTCCATTTCCTCGAATCCTCACCGGTTTTTAATGAGCAGTGCAACACCTCCTCCCCCTCTGCTCGCTCTATCTTTCCTGAGGATTTGATATCCAAGTGGAAAGATTGCATTTGGTATCATTCTGGTGAGTTTCATTTCCATGAGTGCTGTTATGTCTGGGGATGTCTCCTTGATTCTTTCATCCCACTCCTCAAACTTATTTGTTATTCCGTCTGCATTTCTATACCAAACCTTCAACTTCTTTTCTAAAACTGTGGTCTGGGTGGTTGCAGTAAAGGTCGAGTTTGTAATGAGGTGGGTGGGGGCATTGAGTATTACATGTGTATTTTGGGTTAGAATGTTTGATTGCATTGGGGTGCTCCTGGTTGGGGAGCTACTGTAGGTGGTTGTGAGGGAGGTTGTATCTGATTCTCCTCCTGAGTCTGGGTTCTGTCCATCTCCATCTTTACCTCTCTTTCCTTCTTTTGTCATTGTACCCTCTCTTTCAGTTTCTGCCTTTCTTCTCGTGTTCTGTCGCAATCGAGATGCACTCTCCGGCATGCCGACATGTCCCTTAGTCTTGCTTTCTCCTGCAGGATCCTGTTTAGAGCCGATTCTGCCTAGAAAATCACTTTCACTGGCTGGGTTCTTCCTTTTGCAAACCCCCCTATTCTCAGAAAATTTGCCAGCTGGGTCATGTCATCTTCTACTGATGCTTTCATGATGTTAGGTAAGACACATATGCAACAGTTTGGTATCTTTATTTCGAAACGTTTCGCCTACACAGTGGGCTTCTTCAGTCGAGTACAGAAAAGTTGATAGAAGCAGAAGATACTTTGAAGACGATGTAATCAATTCATCACCCTTGAAGTTTTGAGGTGGTCAGTCCCTCAGTCTGGAGCAATATGGAGTTGAAGTGGCAGGATGGAGCCTATATACCGCCAGGAGGTGAGATGTAGGCCACTAGTAGAGGTAAGAATGTTATCGTTGGAAGGTCAGGTCCCTCTCAAATCCAGCCATTCTCACTAGTAGAAGTTGACAAAGTTGATTTCAGGTCTGTACCAAGATGCCCTTGTGTTGCAGTGTCTGACAGAGTGAACATTAAAATGGTTGTTAGGTAAGACACATATGCAACAGTTTGGTATCTTCTGCTTCTATCAACTTTTCTGTACTCGACTGAAGAAGCCTACTGTGTAGGCGAAACGTTTCGAAATAAAGATACCAAACTGTTGCATATGTGTCTTACCTAACAACCTGTCGGTATTTTATACCATTTTAATGTTCACTCTGTCAGACACTGCAACACAAGGGTATCTTGGTACAGACCTGAAATCAACTTTGTCATCTTCTACTAGTGAGAATGGCTGGATTTGAGAGGGACCTGACCTTCCAACGACAACATTCTTACCTCTACTAGTGGCCTACATCTCACCTCCTGGAGGTATATAGGCTCCATCCTGTCACTTCAACTCCATATTGCTCCAGACTGAGGGACTGACCACCTCAAAACTTCAAGGGTGATGGACTGATTACATCGTCTTCAAAGTATCTTCTGCTTCTATCAACTTTTCTGTACTCGACTGAAGAAGCCTACTGTGTAGGCGAAACGTTTCGAAATAAAGATACCAAACTGTTGCATATGTGTCTTACCTAACAACCTGTCGGTATTTTATACCATATTAATGTTTCATGATGTTTTCAATCGCTTTTTCTCCCCTTGTCTTCTTGCTTTGTAAGTTTCCCCTTCAGCTTCCTGGAGCCCATAAACAAAGACTGATCTCTCCCTTTCATTTTCCCACTGCATATCCTATTGTATCCCCTGATTCGATTTAGTTGCCTCCATTGCAGCTCAGTCTCTTCACTATCTGTTGTCCCTGGGCCCAGTGGTCTGTCATTTTCCTTTCTCAGTTTTCCCTGGGCACTGCTGTGGTCTGTTAGGGTCTTTATATATAGCTTTGCTGTTTCCTTTTCTACAATCCCTTCGATTGTTCCTGGTGTGATCCTCCTTTTTTTCTCGGGCTCCACGATGGTCTGATAGGGCCTCTGCATACAGTTTCACTCCTTCATTCCCTATGGTCCCCTTGTTTCTGATGTCATGCTCACATTGCTCTTTAGTTCTTTAGGCTGTTTCAGATTTTTCAGTTCCTCTTCTAATCTCTGTATCTTGACCTTTGCTGCTGTGACTTGTCTCTCCCACTTCCTGCTCTCTGCAGATATCCTCTCCTCCATTTTCATGCTAAGCTCTTCTAGCTTCCTCCCCACTCATGTTCCCTTTTCATTAGCTCTGCTACCCAATCTTCCTTCCCAGATTCATCCTTCAGTCTCTTGGTTTTCCATCCTGCTCTCTGGCAACCCATTTTTTTAGTTGCTACAGAATAAAAAAAACTTATGTATTTCTGTGTGGTTGTTTCGTAGTGTGTTTGTGTGTGGGGGCGGAGGGAGGTAGAGGAGGAAGCTGGAGACAGTGGCAAAATGAGAGAGAAGTGGGGAGGGGGAAAGAGAGGAGGAGAGGAAAGAGAGGAGGGATAAGCAAAGGGGAAGAGAGAATGGAATAGGTTGAGGAAGGGGGAGAAGGAGGGTGAGAGAGAGAGGGGGATCAGGGGAGGAAGTCGGAGAGAGGTGGGGGGAGGGTTCAGAGGGGGAGGGAGTGTGTGGGTCTGTATATGTGGGAATGTGTAGATGGGAACGTGTGTGTGTGTGTGTGGATCTATACGAGTGTGGGTTTATTAAGTGTGTGAAAAATAGGTGGGATTGTGTTATGGTGTATGAGTATGTTTGTGGTGTCTGCGTTAACACATGGTCTACAGTGCTCCTTTACATGACCTGACCCACACCCAACTATCAGATTATGTCCTTTATGCGTATACTTCTTCCTAGTCTAATAGACACCTGTCTGCTCGCTCTGTTCTACTATAAATTACTATTCGTTATTGAGTACTTGATATCCTATTCTTCATCGTTCACAAACACCTTGGCGGCTAACTGGAACTCACACCTGACTCCCTGAAAGCCACGCATAGGTGAGATACTTGCGATGCAGCCTGTAGTAACCTGTAGTTTATCCAACTCGATGTGATGTCCTGAGTATATCCACTTCCGTTTCTTGTCGATATATAATATAACCTATTCACTGTATTTATTTCACTGGCCACACATACATTTCACTTTATTATCTTTTTTGGGTGGCATGTTGCAACTCGCTGCTCGCTCCACACTAGGCCTGCGCCACTGGCGCAGGCCTAGTGTACTCACCTATAAGTACTCCCCTATATGTGGTTACAGGGGTCGATTCATAGCTCCTGGCCCCGCCTCTTCACTGGTCGATACTAATTCACTCTCCCTGCTCCATGATATTTAGCATACCTCTTCTTAAAGCTATTTATGGAACTTGCTTCCACTACCTCACTCTCCAGATTATTCCAGTTCCTGACAACTCTAAGACTAAAGAAATACTTCCTAACATCCCTATGACTCATCTGGGTTTTCAGCTTCCAATTGTGTCCCCTTGTTTCTGTATCCCATCTTCGAAACATTCGATCCTACTCCACCTTGTCAATGCCTCTTAGTATTTTATGCGTTGTTATCATGTCCCCTCTATCCCTCCTACCCTCTACTGTCATCAGGTTGACTTCCCTTAACCTCTCCTCATAAGACATATCCCTCAGTTCCGGGACTAATCGTGTTGCAAACTTTTGCACTTTCTCCAATTTTGTGACGTGTTTGACTAAGTGAGGGTTCCATACTGGTGCTGCATATTCCAGTATAGGGCTTATGTACACTGTGTACACTGTCGTGAATGACTCCTTACTCAGATGTCTAAACGCCAATTTCAGGTTTGTCAATCTCCCATATGCTGCAGCAGTTATTTGATTGATGTGTGCCTCAGGGGACATGTTCGTTATAATGCTTACCCCAAGTTCCTTTTCTTTAATTGGCGTTTGCAGCTGTTGGTTTCCTAACCTGTACTCCGTCTGCAGTCTTCTGTGTCCTTTCCCCATCTTCATGACTTTACACTTACTGGGGTTAAACTCCAGGAGCCATTTGTCGGACCATACTTGTAGTTTGTCCAGATCCCCTTGTAATCTTAACTGACCCTTGCCCACTTGTATTCTCCTCATCAGTTTCACATCATCAGCGAACGGTGACACTTCTGAATCTATTCCTTCCACCATGTCATTCACGTATACAAGAAACAGCACTGGGCCTAGGACTGAACCTTGTGGAACCCCACTCGACACATTCGTCCACTCCGACGCTTCAGTACGTACCAACACTCGTCGTTTCCTTCCTGTCAGGTATTCCCTGATCCATTGCAGTGCTTTCCCCATCATTCCTGCCTGTTCCTCTAATTTTTGCACCAGTCTCTTGTGTGGTACTGTGTCAAAAGCCATCTTGCAGTCTAAAAAGATGCAATCTACCCATCCCTCTCTCTCCTGTCTTACTTCTGTTACCTTATCGTAGAACTAAAATAGATTTGTGACACAGGATTTCCCATCTCTGAAGCCGTGCTGACTGTCATGTATGAGCCCAATCTTTTCAATGTGTTCCACCACTTTTCTCCTGATAATCTTTTCCATGATTTTACATACTATACAAGTCAGTGACACTGGTCTGTAGTTTAATGCTGCCTATCTGTCCCCTTTCTTAAAAATTGGAGCTACATGTGCTGTCTTCTACGCCTCAGGTAACTGCCCTGTTTTGATAGACTTACTGAAGATTGCTGCTAGCGGCACACACAGTTCCTCTGCTCCCTCTCTCAGTATCCATGGAGATATGTTATCTGGACCCACCGCCTTTGAGGTATCGAGTTCGTCTAGCAGTTTCTTCACCTCTACCTTGGTTATGTGTATTGTGTCCAGCACCTGCTGGTGCACCCTACCTCCACAGTTTGCTGGAAGCATTCCTGACTCTGTTGTGAATACTTCTCTAAATCTTTTGTTTAGTTCATCACATACTTCTTGGTCACTCTTTGTGAGCTCCCCTCCTTCTTTCCTCAGTCTGATTATCTGGTCTTTGACTGCTTTTTTCTCCTAATGAGACTGTATAACAAATTTGGTTCAGATTTGGCTTTTGATGCTATGTCGTTCTCGTATTGCCTCTGGGCATTTCTCCTTATCCTTAGATATTCGTTTCCGGTTCTTCTGCTCAGCTCCTTATTTTCTTGAGTCCTTTGCCTTCTATACCTTTTCCATGCTCTAGCACACTTGGCTTTGGCCTCTTTACACCTCCAATTAAACCATGGGCTCACTCTGGTCTTACCATTTTTTCTGTTGTCGTTTGGTATGAACCTTTCCTCTGCCTCCCTGCACTTAGTGGTCACTATTTTTATCATTTCATTTACTGTCTTTCCATCTAGTTCTCTTTCCCACTGCACTTCATGCAGGAAACTTCTCATTCCTATGTAGTCACCTTTTTTGAAGTTCGGTTTCTCTTTGTTTTCGTGCTGCTGCATTCTCCACTGTTAACTCTACAAGATATTCAAAACTCAGGACATCATGATCGCTAGCGCCAAGGGGTCTTTCGTGGGTGATATCCCCTATGTCTGAACTATGTCTGCAACATCCTCTCCTCTCTGGTTGTATCCCTAACATGTAGGTGCATGAAGTTCTCCAATACAGTCTCCAACCTCTTAGCCCTCCATGTTTCTGGTCCCCCATATGGCTCTAGGTTTTCCCAGTCAATCTCTTTATGATTGAAACCCCCCATTATAAGAAATTTTGTCCTAGCCATATGAGCCCTCCTGGCCACTTCAGCAAGTGTATCCACCATTGCCCTATTGTGCACATCATACTCCTTTCTTGTTCTCCTTCTGTTAAGTAGTGGGTTATACATCACTGATATCATCACCTTTGGACCCCCAGTCTGAAATGTTCCTACAATGAAGTCTGTTTTCCTTCTTTCCATTCCTCCCATCTCCTCAAAACTCCACTGTTTTTTTTATGAGCAATGCTACTCTTCCCCCTCCTCTGTTCTCTCTGTCTTTCCTCATAATCTGATATCCAGGTGGAAAAATTGCATCTGTTATCATCCCTGTAAGTTTTGTCTCTGTTAGTGCTATGATGTCAGGTGATGCATCAATGATGCATTCTTGCCACTTCACTCTTATTTGTTATTCCATCTGCATTGGTGTACTATACCTTTATCTTCCTTTACATTACTGTATTTTGGGAGATGGAAGAGGAAGGTGCAGGCTGGGAGGGTGGGAGGCAGGTCACATTATTATGGGAGGCTGCTCTGATTGTGGAATTAGTGCTTAGGGGGGTGGTGGCTATGGAGTGAGGTTCGTTTCTGTTTACTGTGCTTGATTGATATGTGGTGACAGGGGTTGAGAGGTTTCTGTAAGCATTTGTCTTTGATGTTCCCCCAAAGGCTGAGCTGTCCTGTCTTTCTTTCCTTCCACTGGTTTTGTCTTGCTCTCACTTTTAGTTGTTCCCTTTCCTTTCATGTTCTGTCTCGATTGAAGAACACTTTTTGATAATCTGGAGAGTCCTATAATTAATCGAGGCAGAGGCGAAAATTTTCGCCTTTAAACATGTACACCTTTGCGTGTGTCATCCAACTCGTTCTGCGCATCTAGATTCCCGTTCTTTAATTCTAACCAATCACAAGCCTTCCCTGAGTCGTTTCAGCTAAGTGGTAATGGCGTTTGCCCGCTTCCCATTGGTTGAGAGAACAAAATGTAAACTATTGTGGCTTGGCATTGCCCAGAGTGGGTTTTTTCCATCTAGTGTCACTAATATACTCTTGGATTTTATCCTCTACAATGTCGGTAAGTACTGATTATTGTGTTTAGTGTATACATGAATAGTTTAGGCATATTTTGATATATACATAGAGTCCGTGAGAAGCATAAAGTGAGTGTAGCATGCAGTTGAAAAAAGTGCCACAAAGAAAGGGCGAATATTTTCGCCTCTGCCCTTTTAGTGACATAGTTCACTTTTAGTAAAATAAATATTTATAAAAAAAAATTTATTGCATATATGAATTCTGTAGTGGTCTGGATCTATACAGAACGTTTTTATTGTTCTTCCAGATCAATGAGAAATTGTTTTATGGGGAGTCCTCCAACACCAGGTCAAAATATGTCTGCATTTTGGATGGCAGTGACTCAGAACCGGTGGTAGATGACCCACAATTGCTGGATAGTGGTGATGAATACTTGCCACCAGATGCAGAGGTGTCAAGTGATGATGAGGAGGAAGAAAGGCCAGCCAAAAAGCAGAAATTAGTCAAGAAAAAGAAAGGTATTACGATCGAGGAGTACGCTGAGGAAGAACATATTTATGACGATCTTGCTCTTCAAGGTGAACCTCATTGGTAAATATGTGCATAAAGAATGATAGAAATTGCTTCAGAGACTTCCATTCTAGCAATTAGTAATATAAAATGATTGCTCTTTCTCATGAATCTCAGGAATTTGGGACTTGAAAGTTTTATCCCTTTGCAATACGTCCATGTTGTTATTTGTTTCATTTTATATTTTTCTAATACTTACAAATTTTTTGATACAAGTTCCATTTATGTTTTTGATGTTGTCTATTTGTATAATTACTTTTAAAAATAGTTATTGGGTGTTTTATTAACAATTGCAAGATTGCAAAATTCTAATTCATACTCCCTATTTCGGGCAGGGGCGAGAATATTCGCCTTTCGGAGATTAGCAATTGCTCAAAAACTAACCAACACAATTCCATTTATATGGCCTCATTCAACGTATATTGAGATACTCTATCCACTCTAGGGAGTTCTGTTTGAAATTCTAATGTATCATAAATTGCCCAATGAAGGGTATTAACAGTGGTTTCTGTTGTAGTATCCTGTTCCGTACCACATCTGTCTTGAATGTCAATCTGATTGGTCGATTTTTTCCCCTCGAATACCCCCCCAAGTCTGTGAAAATTTTCTACCTGAGACATGTCCCTCTCTCCTGTTATTGCAATGATGTTCTTAATCTTTGTTTTCTCCCAATGTTTTCTTTCATCATAGGTCTGCCCTTCAGCCTCCTGAAGCCCATGAATATGTGTGTGTACTCACCTAGTTGAGGTTACGGGGGTCGAGTCCGAGCTCCTGGCCCTGGTGTGTGTGTGTGTGTGTGTGTGTGTGTGTGTGTACTCACCTAATTGTGGTTGCAGGGAGTGTGTGTGTGTGTGTGTGTGTGTGTGTGTGTGTGTGTGTGTGTGTGTGTGTGTGTGTGTGTGTGTGTGTGTGTGTGTGTGCTTTTGTGTGTGTGTGTGTCTATGCTCAAAAGCAGGAGTATACTGCTGTATAATGAAGCGAAATAAAATTTGATAATAATAATAATAATAATAATAATAATAATAATAATAATAATTATTATTATTATTAATATTATTATTATTATTATTATTATTATTATTATTATTATTATTATTATAGCCATGACAAAGCGGTAGGAGACTGAGAGGCAATCAGATTTTCTCCAAAAGAAAAGAGGATAGCTTCAATATTTTTCATAAAGAGCCCTTGACCGACATCAAGGCACTCCGTAATCTGAAGTGACTCGATATTTTTTTTGGTGGTGGCCAACTTTCGCCAGTCATCAGGAGAACCGAAGACGACAGGCGATAAATATCTCGTATTGACAACTATTTATTGGAATTCTGTCCCTTCCAAATGAAACCAATAACGCACACATTTATGATAATTATATCCGCTATACATTTTCATATTTCAAACTAGAAGACACATTTCCTGTCCTGGGGTAATTCAATTATTGGAAATGCAATCACTTACATATTTCTCTGTGTGTATCAGATCCCGGGGGAAGGAAAGAGGAAACAAATGCGGAAATAGACGTGGTCTTTATTGTTGGATATATTATACACAGTTCACAGTCTGGGTATGTCTAATCTACTCTCACAAGTTTTTTGTCCATACAAGAGTATTTTGTATAAAAGTATGAGTAACCATGGAAACCTTATTAATATGAAGGATTGGTTGAACGTATTTACAATAGAACCTTCCAAGTAACTGCAATGTATTGATACAAGGAAATAAATTAAGGAAATTAATAATCGAGTAGTTATGTTGCCATTGATGATTGTCAATGACATGATTCAATTCTGATTTTTTGTCCCCTCGTGAAAATGAAAATAGCCTGATTTTGAAACGGAAATTACTTCGAAAATATGTCCACGATATAGATGTTTCACTTTAGCGGATGATTTATATTGGCAGCGTTAACACAATGATAATCATAAATGGGTTAGTTATTCACCATAAATGGATAAGTTACTCACTATGTATGGAAGAGCTACTCACCATACATGAATTAGTTACTCATCACAGATGGGTCAGTTACTCACCCTATATGGAACAGTTACTTACCACATACGGACCAATTACCTCCACATATGGATAACATACTCATCAGTATGGAGCAGCCACACACTATATACAAGACAGACATGACCACTCATCTTCCATACATGTCATTACCATAAAACAAAACACAGAGTGTAATGAAATGTAGATTAATCACCTATGTACACGCTCACACCGTTTCTAGTGTCGCAGGTCGTTCACTGTAACCCATTATCAGCATATATAAAATTCTTCTTATGTACATGGTCCAAAACACCTATATTTTCTCCCCTCAATGAAATATTGAGTGTTGATTAGGTGTCATCAAGAATACAAAATGCCTTCCTACATTAAAATGGCTAATTTTCAAGTTATATTAACTTAATTAAATTTCCAAATTCCTTCTCAAATTGTTGACCTCGCAGTATGCAAACACTATATATATATATATATATATATATATATATATATATATATATATATATATATATATATATATATATATATATATATATATATATATATATATATATATATATATATATATATATATATACAGAGACCGGTACATATATAAAAATAAATACAAAGACAAAAGTGGACAGGGCAGTTTTTTTAAACTAATCTTGGTGTAGTTCATTAAACGTCACATGTAATGATTCTTTGCGAGAGAGTGTGTGTGTGTGCATGCGTGTGTGTGTGTGTGTGTGTGTGTGTGTGTGTGTGTGTGTGTGTGTGTGTGTGTGTGTGTGTGTGTGTGTGTGTGTGTGTATGTGTGTGTGTGTGTGTGTGTGTGTGTGTGTGTGTGTGTGTGTGTGTGTGTGTGTGTGTGTGTGTGTTTGTGTGCGTTTTTGTGTGTGTGTGTGTGTGTGTGTGTGTGTGTGTGTGTGTGTGTGTGTGTGTGTGTGTGTGTGTGTGTGTGTGTTTTTGCGTACTTACGCACATTTAGTTGAAGATCATGGCTGTTCTTGGGGTTTTGCTGTTGACGGTTGTAACACAAATCTTCACTGTCTCATCATTTCTGAGTTCGAGAACTCTGAATTACTAATGTACCTCGCAACACATTCTTCATTAACTAATACATCCTCTTTCGAAGGCAAGTTACATACACACCACCAATTGTATTCCTTTGATGTTAAGAATAAATTTGATTATAAACTTAATTTGCTTTAAATACATGTATAATAATTTCATGAGCGTGCTTGACATTTTCAGGATTTTGGTCAGAAAGAAGATATGAAAAAGTGTCGTGGAAATGGTCCGAAATCTGCACACCAAATCATTCCCTACGAGAGCGAGAGGTTCGAGATACTGTTCAAAATACCGTCAGTAAAAAAATCAGGGTGTAATGAGTACACTAAGATATAATAAATGTAAAGGGACCAAGATTTTTCAACACCCTCCCTCATCATGCAAACAGGGAATCACCAACAGACTCTTAGCTGTCTGCAACTGGGAACTCGATACTTTTCCCAAGTCAGTTATTGATCAGCCCGGCTGTGGAGCCTACGTGGACAGCGTGCAGCTAACACCAACAATCTCCTTGACTAGGCCATAAGACAGGAGGCCTGATTAGGGTCTAGTCCGCGGGTCAGTAGCCTTGGGAAGCATCATCGGGTAATCTTCAAGTGTTTTTTTTTTAATGAAGTATGGTTATATACACCGAATGGTGGGGATGTATATATCTAGTGGTGCATACTGTATGTACACCGAGTGGTGGGAATGTATATATCTAGTGGTGCATACTGTATGTACACCGAGTGGTGGGAATGTATATATCTAGTGGTGCATATGTACACCGAGTGGTGGGAACATACACTGAGAGGTATGCATCTCTCGGTATATACGCTGAGATATCGTCCTGATAGTTTTACAGTGACTTGAATATGAATGACTGAAAGCCTCTACCTAACAAAACAAAGAACTGGTATCATATGCCATGCGATATACAGTAGTTTTCTCGCCTGGAAAAATGGCACACGCAGCAGGACAAACCAACCTTTCACTCTGCTAGAGCTAAACATTGTTTTAATAATAACGAGTTTTACAACGTGTCTTTCCTTAAATACATTCGATGTTAATGCGAAAGAAGAAGACAAGTTTAATGACTCACGTGTAATCGACACACTTTAGCGAAACTAAGTGTGAGGAGGAAGTGAATGTATTTAGATATTTTAGAGTGAATATATCATGAGATGGATCCGTTACAGATGAGGTAAATCACTTACTAAATAATATACTACATATATATATATATATATATATATATATATATATATATATATATATATATATATATATAAATATATATATATATATATATATATATATATATATAGTATCGTAACCACGAAAAAGTGGTATTTAATTAATAACAACACTAGCCGAGGATTCGAACCCGTGTTGCTTTAGCCCGCTTTATGGTGAGCGAAAATTCCACGACGCTCTAACCCACGGGACCATACAGTCCTACAAAAATCAAAGTTGATTTGATGAAATAACTTTGAAAACAAACCTGATGCCTCGGGGTATGGGGTAACATCGTCTCGCTACGGCTAGGCTCCCATACTTATCTGAGGTCTGGCTCCGCGGTAAAGTACGGTGGACTCTGATACAGAGTTTGCAGTTCGAGTCCTGCTGTGGACGTAGAGACAATGTTTGTGAATAACTGTTAAGTATATATATATATATATATATATATATATATATATATATATATATATATATATATATATATATATATATATATATATATATATATATATATATATATATATGCAATAAGATCACAGTAAACAGGTGATTTCAGAAAATGCAAAACAACCACTCTGAAAGAATAGAGAAATTCCATGCGCTTTCGTGACTACTCACATTGTGAATAGTCACGAAAGCGCTTGGAATTTCTCTATTCTTTCAGAGTGGTTGTTTTGCATATATATATATATATATATATATATATATATATATATATATATATATATATATATATATATATATATATATATATATATATATATATTTAAGCAGAAAGGATAATGTATTAGAGTGGAGTTATGCTGACACTTGTATGCATGTTGCAGCGAGTTGAATTCTTATATTTACATAAACCGCAACATCTTTGTGGGCAATCAGCGTAAAGGCTGGTGGAAGCTCGGTCCTCCACCTGTAGTTCGCTAAACAGGAACGCATTTCTCGACCTCGAGGCATTTTTTTCTTTACCGCACTGCGAGTAGAAGATAGAGAAGGCGAGTATGTAATGTCTGAGGTGTGTGGTGTGAAGAGGAGAATGTGAGAGACGAATAGATATAACAGAGACGTCGGTGGAGAATGAAGAGTAGGGGGAGGAGAAGAATGAGAGCGAATTGAAAATTATGAAGTGAATAAGGACAGCGTGAAACAAGCTTTTATGCCACAAGACGGGCAGAAAGCAGCAACTTCACTCTGGCTCTACCCTTCTCCAGAACATCACTCCATCTGAGATCATACATACCCAGGATGACTAGAGTATGGAACACATTCGTACAGCATAATGATGTCAACGAGATAAAGTCAGTTGATCAAATGAAAATGCTGGCCCACAGATGGCTCCAACTTCATCCTGTTTCCTACTAGTATGTCTCATAACAATAAAAATGCTTTCAAATGAGCTGATGTAGGTAACAGCTCTTAGCTTGCCAATAAAGTTAGGAATCCTTAACCTGTAAATAGCTGTCAATAAAGCTAGGGATCCTTAACCTTGTCAAACCCTGTGTAAAAAAAAAAAAAAAAAAAAGAATAAAGAAATTAAAAACTAAATGTATACAAAGTGTTGTTCAAACATTGAACTTTGGAACAGTTGAATGAAACACCATATTGTTCACATGTATGAAGACACAGACACAAGCGGGCGACCAAGCTTTTATTGAGACAATGTTGTCCCAATAAGATCTGCATTTTGTGTCTTATTTCAGGAGGTATTTAGAGTGAACTGGTTAAATCGTTAGGGAGAAGCAACTTAGGAGGAAGGAATGTCTGAAGACTGTATTAAGAGGTAGTGACTTGAGTATCCATTAGTCATAATCGAGTGTGTTAGATCGTAGTGAGTAAGGCGACTGTTTTTAGAGTGAATTTAATATGCTGGTGAAGGGGTAGCCAGTAAATATCTATGAATGAATTTAAAGAAAGCAATTTTATCTCTCACTATAGTAGTTTTGCAAATGCTGGTAATAACATGAAAGAGAATTCCTGAAAACAGACTTAAGAAAATGGGTAGCCTTCTTCTTAAGGCTGTCAGCCACAAGCGGGTGTATACCAGGCAAGACAAGATGATCATATCTTGCACCAGCCTCTTCCTTTCCTTGGCAGCTGCACTATTTTCAAAAGCTCCTTTGATGTCGGAGTCTTCTTAAACGCTAAAATTGGATATGTGCTTTTTGAAATTGTTCTTTTTTTTCCACAATAATTATTTAAAATGCTTTTCACACATGAACTTTTCTTATATATTTATTTACTGTTATTGAACATTTTAATAGTGTATAAATGCAGCTTCAGAGTTTTATTAAAAATCTTCAACGAAGTGTTCCTGACCAGCCGGGCTGTGGCTCGTACGTTGGTTTGCGTGCAGCCAGCAGCAACAGCCTGGTTGATCAGGCTCTGATACACCAGGAGGCCTGGTCACAGACCGGGCCGCGGGGGCGTTGACCCCTGGAACTCTCTCCAGGTAAACTCCAGGTAAGTGGCCTAATGTAGATGGTCTGCATGGCCTCGTGTGTGTGCTGTGGCCTCTTCTAGGTGGTGTGACCTCGTTTAGGTGTGTATTTAGACTCGTGTAGGTGTGTATGTGGCCTAGTGTAGGTGTGTATGTGGCCTTGTGTAGGTGTGTATGTGGCCTTGAGTAGGTATGTATGTGGCCTCGTATAGGTGTGGCTAAGGAAGTGGATTGAAGTTAAGGAGCGGTGTTCCCACAGCCAAGCTTCTGTTAACAGCAGTAATGGGTGGCTTGCCCGATTTACATCACCAATGAAAGTCGTCTTGGGTTGATCTCTTGATCAAAACACCTAATGCTAAGCAGTGAGGACTTAGGCTAATGCTTCCTCCAAGATCTCACGAGAAATGAAGGAAATTACGTACCGTCGCCTTAAGGCAAGTTGGTAGTTGCTAATATGAATTAGGCCATAAAATGTCTCCTCTCTATATCGCACTATCGTTTTTAAGCCAAAGAATTCGTCCGTAATACGAATTAACTGAGAATATCTTTTGCGTATTTCATACTGTCGTCTTAAAGGCTGCAATTACTGAAACGTATTAACAAATAACATTTAAAGGATTTCGTATATTTGTTCAGCCAATACAAAATAATACTCAAAATCGGCCTCAGTGTGAGCAGTTCGTTGATTTAACTTTAAACTTTTCCTCAGCCTCCGGATAACTATCATCAGCTTTCCGGAAAACTCTCTTCACCTTCCGGATAACTATCCTCAGCTTCCGGATAACTATCCTCAGCTTCCAGGTAACTATCCTGAGCCTCCGGATAACTATCCTCAGCCTCCAAGAATCTATTCAAGGAACATTTTTGTAGCTCCAAGTTGATTTCCTCAACCCCAGTTGATTTTCTGGGCTCAATTGTCGTTTTGTTTCAGCCTCCAAGTAGCATTTTTATCCTTCCAGCTACATTTTTCATCCTCTAAGTACCTTTCCCCAGATTTCATGTACCTTACCACAGTCTCCATGCATATATCCACAGCTTCTAATATATCTCCAGCTCCATGCACGCTTTGTTTCATGCATACTTCCTCATTCCCAGATAGCTTTTTTCATTTACCCAAGTACCCCTTTTCTTCAGCTTCTCGTTATCTTTCTTCAGCCTCCAAGAAACTTTTCTTAGCCTCTAAGCGCATTTCCAAACACATTTTCTCAGTCCCTACGTAACATTCTAATATACAACAAGGTCACGTACACTACAACACTATTTCAAAACAATTATGCCTGAAAGATTGTATAGAAAATATCTCTATTATTCTTTTGTCGCTCCAAATCCAGAAACTGGCTTTTCCTAGACAAAATATTTTTTGGGGAGTGTGAGGATTCCCATATGTACTAATGTTATAAATTGTCACCTAAAACAAAGAAAAAGGTCTTGCCCATGTAATGTCAAAAAGGTTTCAAACATGTTTAAAAAAAGGCATTTTGAAGTGGGCTTGCGTTAGACTGAGCTCTCCCTCTTTGAGGTAACGGAGGATAAACTGGCACTTCGGTTCCTCGAGTTGTCTCTTATTCTGAGCACATCTTGTCCCTGTGGCTTGACTCCCCGCTTGAGTGAGCCGGTGTTGAGTGCTCTCTCACTCCCTACCATCGCCGCAGTGCCACACTTCTGCGCGTAAGTCGGACTCGACGCGAACAGCGACAGAGGATTGTAAACCGTCGACATTTTAGAGTCTTCGATTCTGTTCTCTGGATTCGCATCTTTATTTGTCGGCAAAGTGGCGAATGACGATGAGGCAGTGATTTTGCTGTGAGGCAGAGTAGCGTAGGGCGATGAAGTGGATACCTTCGTAGATGCGCCTACTTGGTCTTTGCTTGGAAAGTGATAATCTGGGGGAATGGCCACCGAGGATATGTACTGCAGGCTTGGGTGGCCACCCTTGATAGCCACTGAAGGATACCCAGGTGTGGGGAGGTGGCCTCCAGGGAGAACTGGCTGATAATCGTGGAAAACTTTTGGATAGTTTTGTTTTAGTCGCTGGGGTCCGTGCTCTTGTAGTTGATACCGCTGATCCAGAGGCTGACATCCCGGGTAAGAGGACTGGTAGCCCTGGTCGTATGCTGCTGGGGGTGGAAGAGTAATTTCCATCAATTCGTTGTCGCCTTCGAATTTCTCCTCAAGAGTGCTAAAGGGAGTCCGTCGCAGTGGAGCTGTGGTGGCAGTCAGCACCTGCGGACCCACTACCTCCTGGGCTCGGTCTGGGCTATAGATGCGACTGCCCGGGTATAGCAAGCTGGAAGTGTCTGTGGCTGCCACCTGAAATATAATAAACACAAGATTAAAATCTGTATAATAAATAATTAATGGAACAAATGAACCCACATGGAGTCAAAACAACAACGTACCAAGGCGCTGTTTAGTTGACAGTTTACTGAAGAGGGCCTCAGTGACAAATGGAAATATACGCGAGTTATCTTTATTTTTTCCTCCATGTGATCTCGCTTGTGCAGTTTATGAATATTATGAAATACATATAATAACGTAAACGACTAACTTAATTCTCAAGCACAGATTGTTACTAAATTTTCTATCGCTTAAGAGCAAGGACTATAAATTATACCTTACTTTTGTAGCTTATGTACTGGTAAATAAATAATATTTCAAAAATATTTCAAACTCTACTGTCGCTCTATAAGTAGTCGTATAAATTTAAATTCAACATTACCGTGAAAATATAATCGACTGTTAACAAGGGTGTTCGGATATAATGGAACATGTTACTGAACTATTCCCACTGAGTAAACCATGAGAATATGTACCACTTCGAGCCAGACTCAACCGGTGGTTTTAGCTGAAAATCCGTTTTCAATACTTAAATCTGTTGTAGCACAACTGGTAGCGTGAGGGACTCGTGTTTGAGAGCCGTGTCCGCTGCTGGCAGTACTCGTGGATTTTCAGAATGTGATTTTTTTTGCAAACACGCTCGGAAACAAGAGATATCAGATAATGTATTTTACTCTTTATACTAAATATGCTTGAAGCACCGCGAAAGGAAAGTACTTAAACACATTTCTTTGATTCTTCAGGAAAACAAGAATGATTCTACTGTATAATCACAGTCCAAGAACTTACTATACAAGGACACTTATGAATTAATAATGAAGATGTCTTGGAAATGATAACTAATTTACTTTATACCTAGCGCTCTCCCTCACAATAATAATAATAATAATAATAATAATAATAATAATAATAATAATAATAATAATAATAATAATAATTATAATAATAATAATAACAATAATAATAATAATAATAATAATAATAATAATAATAATAATAATAATAATAATAATAATAATAATAATAATAATAATAACAATAATAATAATAATAAACCCGTACTCACCATCTCACGTTTCATCGCCAGGTGAAATTTTTGATACGCTAGTTTGTGCCAAAACATTTTCCTAGTTTCTACCCAAAAAATAATGTCATCAGTATATACACAAAATTTTCTAACTTTCACACTCACAAATGCATCGTATTAATCAAAACAACAAAGTAATATCAAAATGGTATACAATACTGACAGGTTGGTAGGTAAGACACATAGGCAACAGTTAGGCAACTTTATTCCGAAACGTTTCGCCTACACAGTAGGCTTCTTCAGTCGAATACAGAAAGTAGGCAGGAACAGAAGAGATGTGATGACGATGTAATCAGTCCATCACCCTTGAAGTCGTAGATCTGAGGTTGTCAGTCCCTCAGCCTGGAGAAGTTCAGTTCCATAGTCTATCTGAGATAGTTCCTGACTATGGAACTGAACTTCTCCAGACTGAGGGACTGACAACCTCAAATCTACGACTTCAAGGGTGATGGGCTGATTACATCGTCTTCACATCCCTTCTGTTCCTGCCTACTTTCTGTACTCGACTGAAGAAGCCTACTGTGTAGGCGAAACGTTTCTGAATAAAGTTGCCTAACTGTTGCCTATATGTCTTACCTACCATCAAAGTAATAATCATGTAGATAAACATCGGCGGTGCTGCGCCTACATGTCATTATTTCTGTATTATTATGTTAACATATGATGTAAAATACTTAACTCTCTCAAGCACCACTATACATGACAATCCCCCCGAAATTCCATGTTTACACACACCCAAGTGTACAAGGATTATTATGGTATAAACCTTGGTAATAAATACCGACAAGTTGGTTTAGAAAGACACGTAAGCAAACACTATAACATATTTATTGGAAAACGTTTCGGTCCTGGGACCTTGATCACTTCTAACATACAGAAGTAGAAAGACATCTCACTCTCCGCCTATATATATAATGTCTTTCTACCTCTGTATGTTAGAAGTGATCAAGGTCCCAGGACCGAAACGTTTTCTAATAAATATGTTATAGTGTTTGCTTACGTGTCTTTCTAAACCAAGGATTATTATGTATGTACAAAAGCCAACTGACTTAAGATATATGATGTAAGTCAGGTAAATGCAGAAATGATAAGTGGAGGAATAGTCTCGGGTGCAGGAAGAAAATCAGGAGCATGAAGAAGGAACTTTAGAGCAAAGTTGGATATAGTAAGAAGGCTTCCGTTGGCCTTGTGAGATACTGAATTTAGGTTGTGAAGCAGTCTTTGTGTACTCAAGGCTTTTGCGCTTATAGTGACAGCAACTACTCAATGAACATTGTACTAATGGCTCTTGACATGCTAAAATGTTCCTTAAGTATCTTTTGCATAATTAATAGAGGTTTTATATTAAGTTCCTCCTGCCATTATATACCTACCTATATTTTTCAGTATATATAGAGTTGCGGTGTTGCATGGGCTTTCATTTACTCGCGTACAACAAGAGGGATGTGCTTTGAGGCAGATGAAAACCCAATTTCCTATTTGTTCTAGAAATGAGTTGCGTTTATATTGTGGGAATTCGGTATATTAATGTCGTATAAATATCCGTTGTGCAATCGCGAAAAAAAAAAAAAAAAAAAAAAAAAAAAAAAAAAAAAAAAAGCAATTGCAACTTGTATAACTACTACCAATTCAGAGTCATGTAGTTATATACCTATTATATCTATGTGACTCTGATGGGTTAGTATTATACCTCTTAAAGAATATCTTATCAATTCACATACACTTTTTAAATTGCACCAAAGTGGTTGGGCCACTTACCTTTTATATCCTACCTCTCCCCCCCCCACCCTTTTCCAATATTTCCATCCTTACCCATCCTTCTTCCTTACCCATCTTACCAAAGCTCTGGTCATCAGAAGAAGAAGGTATATTAATGCTCTTGCATAGGTTATTGTATTAGAGAATTTACAATATATTATCAGATTCCTTATGGTGCGATTATTTTTTTTTAATTTTGTCTCTATAGTAACAAGTGCTTGCAACTGTTTGACCTTTTTGGATAAGAATTTCTAGATTTTAAGTCTTTTGATTATTAATTATTGCCACAGGTTTTTTTTCTAGACGCTGGACTGAAAAATTAAGGAAAATCCGTTATGAGGAAATAATAAAAGTGATAGAAAATGTTTTCGTTAGAAAGTAAAAGGAGACCATTTTTTTGTATATATATATTTATAAAGTGATATGAAAAAATATACAAAAAGAGTTTCTTGGTACAAGAAGTACGTTAAACAGGAGACCAAAAGTTTTTAAAAAGAAATTTAAAATGCGTGTTGAAAAATATTTCAGCGCAAAGAGAGCGGCAAAGAGGAGGTAAAATCAGAGAAGAAACATTACTTGGGAACATTTTTGAGAATTTAACACGCACACACACACACACACACACACACACACACACACACACACACACACACACACACACACACACACACACACACATACACACACAACCCCTGCAAGCACAAACAGGTGAGTGCGCACACACACACACACACACACACACACACACACACACACACACATAGTGCCGAGAGGCAGAGGAGAAATTCATATCCAGATGCAGAAGCAACAGCAAGAACACGGCGAGCCTATGGTTCTCCCAGAGATACAGAGAGATAAAAGCTAAAAGTGCAGGAGCGTTGAAAAATATCGAAAGCCAAGAACGGCAGAAAACAGGGAAGCGAGCAGAAGAACGAGATACGAATATGCATGGGTAAAAAGGGAGGTTGAACTGCCATTTTATAATGACTTTGCAATGAAACACAAATCTGAAGAAAACCTCCTGTACAATCACATGAGAAGGAAGACGAAAGTAAAGAACCAGTTAATAAGACTGAATGCAGAATAGGGTCTGCTTAAGAAAGAAATGACCAGAAAGTCTGCGAGTACCTAAACAAAAGTTTTACGGATGCATTCTCGGAAGAAGTAGTGACATTACCAGAAAGAGTGCACCAACGAGTTCTAGACTCAATACTAAGGGAATAGGTGAAGATACTGCCGAGTAAGATAGATAACTCGAAGACAAAGTGACTAAATATTATCCCCCATGGGTCTTGAAAAAGGAAGAAAGTTCACTGTGTGTTCTGCTGTTGAAAATCTTCAACAAGTCAATAGTGTGGAAGACAGCCCAAATATTTAAGAAAAAGGACAGGGAGGCAGAATTGAACCACAAACCAAGTGTCATTGACAGGTATAGCAAGATTGTACGAACTCTGGTTCATCTGTAGCATGCCTGCACAACCAGGTGGTACTAAATCTAATTCCAGTAATAGTTGAAGTAAATGAGGAAATGAAACAGATACTGTAGGAACTTGTGATTTAATTGCATTCCTTTACCAAATAAAACGTTCATATACTAAGCACAATATTTGAAACACCAGCCAGTTCCTATGTGAACAGAAAGTAAAGTAAAATATAAAGTATTCTCTATTTGCAATAGTGAATATACACTCATGAATAGCGAAGACAGGCAGCAAGTATGATGTGAACCAGTTGTCGGTTCGAGTGGGTCTTGATGAATAGGATATGCCACAAGTGACGTAACTGAACCACCCAATCAGTCTTTCGCTGAGAGTCAGACAGTTACAGAATATAATGGTCACCAAACCAGCTCGGGTCACATACTGTCACTAGATAACTCTGGCTACCATGCTTACAACCGATCGAGATGACTTGCAGGAGCGCAGTTTTGTATTTCATGCTCCGAATACAAAGGAAATGCCAAGGTGCAAATAGCTTAATAACCAACTGCAGTGTTATACACACACATGATATATAAGGTACATGGAATATAACGTTATGAAGAGCTTAGAAAAGTGGTGGAGCACCTGGAAAGAAGCAGATTCATAAAAAGACAACTAACTCGATTTTCGAGATATGGTAAGTCCTGTCTCATAAACCTTAATGTTCTGTGACAAGAACACAGGAGAGAGATGGATACACTGTATATTCCTGGACTGTAAGAAGGCTTTCTTGACACAAAGGAGAATGGGACAAATCTAGAGGAAAATACCGGAATAACAGGGAAAGCACTGCATTTGGATAAAGGAATTAAGCAACGAGTCATTGTACAGGAAGAGATATTATAATGGGAAAGTGAGAAAAGTGAGGTTCCTTAATGCTCAGTACTAGGACCTGTACTTTTTCTGTTGTAAGTAAACGACATGACAGAGAACACATAGTCTAATAATGTGAAAATGACAATGATAGACTGGACAGGACATTTAAAGGCTAAAGATGACCTGGACAAACAGTAAGTGATCATTGGAATTCAGATCCAGCCTATACAATCTTAAGGAAATTGGGAAAGACCAAATAATACCAGAAACGGAATATAGGCTCAGAAGACAAACGCTAGAAACCTCACAGGAGAAGTGACCTCGGGGTGAGCATGAAACCGAGATTATCACTTGAGCACGCATGAACCGATTATCCTCACGGGTAAATGCGGGCATGGCTAATCTACGATTAAATTTCATGAATCTCAGCAAAGACTCCCTTACGTCATTATATTGCAGGCCCTTCTTGGAGAATACAACATCAGTAAAGAACCCACACCATGTAAAGAAAATGGAAAAAAAAAATACATTCTCCCACGAGACTAATCTCAGGCCTGAGTGAGCCATAGACAGGAGGAGCAAAATCTTTTAACAACCAGTCCCAGAGCTGAGTCATAGACTAAAGGATCAAAACCCTTTAACAACCAGTTCCAGAGCAGAGTGGGCTACGGAAAGGGACTAAAGAAAGGAAGAATTATCTGAGGAAGACTTGATAATAATGTACTAAGTACTGAGAGGAACTGATAGGGCGGACAAGGACATGCTGTCGCAAATCAAGGACACAATGTCAGAGAAATTGGGAAGTACAAACAAGAAGGCAAAGCTGGAAGGTGAAAATTCAGATTAGCCATAGAGATCTTAGAAAGTATTTATTCAGCCTTGAAGTTGTCAGGAAGTGGGGCAATCTGGAGAAGTGCGATGGATACATAGATTTAAGAAGAGGTACGAAGGGGCTCTTGAAGCCGGGAGAAAGTGTCGACCAAGTAACAACCAGCAAACAAGCGGGGCCAGGAGCTGTGACTCAAATCCTGCAACTACATGTAGGTGAGTACATATAGGTGAGTATACACGTAAACACACACACGTACGCACACACCTACACACAAATATACATGCACACAACCCCATAAACACGCAAACACACACAGAAGAATACCTGACAGGGAGACAAGAGCTAGTCATGGTACGTGATAAGGTATTACAGTGGGCGCCTGTGACGACCGGGGTCCTAGGACCAGTGCTATTATTGGTATATGTGTGAAGGACATGATGGAAGGGATAGACTCAGAAGTGTCCCCGTTGACAGATGATGTGAAGTTTATGAGGAGAAGTAAATCAGATGAGGATCAGGCAGGACTACAAAGAGACCTAGACAGGCTGGATGCTTGGTCCAGCAACTGGCTCCTAGAATTTAACCCCGCCAAATGCAAAGTCATGAAGATCGGGGAAGGGAAAAGAAGACCTCAGACAAAGTATAGGTTAGGTGGCCAAAGACCGCAAACCTTACTCAAGGAGAAAGATTTTGGAGTGAGTATAATACTGAGCACGTCTCCGGAAGCACACGTTAACCAGATAACTGTTGCAGCATATGGGCGCCTGGCAAACCTGAGAAAAGTGTTCCGATACCTCAGTAAGGAATTATTCAGGACTCTGTACACCGTGCACGTCAGGCCCATACTGGAGTATGCAGCACCAGTTTGGAACCTACACCTGGTCAAGCACGTCAAGAAATTAGAGAAAGTGCAAAGGTTTGCAACAAGGCTAGTTCCAGAGCAATGGGAAATGTCCTACGAAGAAAGGTTAAGGGAAATCGGCCTCACGACACTGGAGGACAGGAGGGTTAGGGGAAACATGATAACGACATACAAAATACCGCGAGGAATAGATAAGGTGAACAGAGACAGGATGTTCCAGAGATGTTAGGAAGTATTTCTTCAGCCAAAGAGTTGTCAGGAAATGGAATAGTCTGGCAAGTGACGTGGTGGAGGCAGGAATCATACATAGTTTTAAGACGAGGTATGATAAAGCTCATGGAGCAGGGGGAGAGAGGACCTAGTAGCGATCGGTGAAGAGGCGGGGCCAGGAGCTATCAATCAACCCCTGCAACCACAAATAGGTTAGTACACACACACACACACACACTCGCACACACACACACACACACACACACACACACACACACACACACCACAAACGAATATGCACAGATAAGAAGGGAGGCCCAAAGACAATATGAAAATGACATAGCAGCGAAAGCCAAATCTGACCCAAAACTGTTGTACAGCCACATCAGGAGGAAAACAACAGTCAAGGACCAGGTAATCAGGCTAAGGAAGGAAGGAGGAGAGACAACAAGAAATGACCGTGAAGTATGTGAAGAACTCAACAAGAGATTCAAAGAAGTGTTCACAAAGGAGACAGAAGGGACTCCAGAAAGACGGAGAGGTGGGGCACACCACCAAGTGCTGGACACAGTGCACACAACCGAGGAAGAAGTGAAGAGGCTTCTGAGTGAGCTAGATACCTCAAAGGCAATGGGGCCAGATAACATCTCCCCATGGGTATTGAGAGAGGGAGCAGAGGCGCTATGTGTACCCCTAACAACAATATTCAATACATCTATCGAAACAGGGAGATTGCCTGAGGCATGGAAGACAGCAAATGTAGTCCCAATCTTCAAAAAAGGAGACAGACATGAAGCATTAAACTACAGACCAGTGTCACTGACATGTATAGTATGCAAAATCATTCAGAAGATTATCAGGAGAAGAGTGGTGGAACACCTAGAAAGGAACGATCTCATCAACAGCAGCCAACATGGTTTCAGGGACGGGAAATCCTGTGTCACAAACCTACTGGAGTTCTATGACATGGTGACAGCAGTAAGACAAGAGAGAGAGGGGTGGGTGGATTGCATTTTCTTGGACTGCAAGAAGGCGTTTGACACAGTTCCACACAAGAGATTGGTGCAAAAACTGGAGGACCAAGCAGGGATAACAGGGAAGACACTACAATGGATCAGGGAATACTTGTCAGGAAGACAGCAGCGAGTCATGGTACGTGGCGAGGTGTCAGAGTGGGCACCTGTGACCAGCGGGGTCCCGCAGGGGTCAGTCCTAGGACCAGTGCTGTTTCTGGTATTTGTGAACGACATGACGGAAGGAATAGACTCTGAGGTGTCCCTGTTTGCAGATGACGTGAAGTTGATGAGAAGAATTCACTCGATCGAAGACCAGGCAGAACTACAAAGGGATCTGGACAGGCTGCAGACCTGGTCCAGCAATTGGCTCCTGGAGTTCAATCCCACCAAGTGCAAAGTCATGAAGATTGGGGAAGGGCAAAGAAGGCCGCAGACGGAGTACAGTCTAGGGGGTCAGAGACTACAAACCTCACTCAAGGAAAAAGATCTTGGGGTGAGTATAACACCAGGCACATCTCCTGAAGCGCACATCAACCAAATAACTGCTGCAGCATATGGGCGCCTAGCAAACCTCAGAACAGCATTCCGACATCTTAATAAGGAATCATTCAGGACCATGTACACCGTGTACGTTAGGCCCATATTGGAGTATGCGGCACCAGTTTGGAACCCACACCTAGCCAAGCACGTGAAGAAACTAGAGAAAGTGCAAAGGTTTGCAACAAGACTAGTCCCAGAGCTAAGAGGTATGTCCTATGAGGAGAGGTTAAGGGAAATCAACCTGACGACACTGGAGGACAGGAGAGATAGGGGGGACATGATAACGACATACAAAATACTGAGAGGAATTGACAAGGTGGACAAAGACAGGATGTTCCAGAGATTGGACACAGTAACAAGGGGACACAGTTGGAAGCTGAAGACACAGATGAATCACAGGGATGTTAGGAAGTATTTCTTCAGCCACAGAGTAGTCAGTAAGTGCAATAGTTTGGGAAGCGATGTAGTGGAGGCAGGATCCATACATAGCTTTAAGCAGAGGTATGATAAAGCTCACGGCTCAGGGAGAGTGACCTAGTAGCGATCAGTGAAGAGGCGGGGCCAGGAGCTCGGACTCGACACACACACACACACACACACACACACACACACACACACACACACACACACACACACACACACACACACACACACACACACACACACACACACAACTTAAATTACGTCATAATGCTCATGAAAGACGTTTAAATTGCCTTATGATAGAGGTTAAGGAGCCTCCGACCCTTACTCCATATTGTACAAATCCTCTTGCAAAAATTCCAGGGAGATCACAGTAGGAACTATTAAGATTTTTCGTCCCCTCCGGGGTGAGGATATTTTGAAAACAAAGCTTCAGTTTTACAAATATTATTGTGCTCGTGCGCTATTCCCGTAGTGTTTAGATTGTATAAGAAAGTGGTTGAGACTTCACCACATTCCCTTCTCTTGTGGCTGCGAAAGAAGAAAAGCCCGGTAGAAGTACTTCTTTCTCTCCTTTTGCCCTTCTGCCCCTCCGCTCTCTCTCTCTCTCTCTCTCAATGACCACTAACACATTTCTTAACAATTCATAGCGTCAAAATATTCATGGAAATTGCTAGACTAATAAAATTCAAACAATGCAAGTTCATAATTAATAATTTGAAAATAAATAAGTCAAAAAGATTTCAATATGAAGGTCAGGTGTTCTGTTGTGATGTGTTAGGTGTTCTGTTGTGATGTGTTAGGTGTTCTATTGTGAGGTGTTAGGTGTTCTATTGTGAGGTGTTAGGTGTTCTATTGTGAGGTGTTAGGTGTTCTATTGTGAGGTGTTAGGTGTTCTATTGTGAGGTGTTAGGTGTTCTATTGTGATGCGTTAGGTGTTCTATTGTGAGGTGTTAGGTGTTCTATTGTGAGGTGTTAGGTGTTCTATTGTGAGGTGTTAGGTGTTCTATTGCGAGGTGTTAGGTGTTACATTGTGATGTGTTAGGTGCTATATTGTAGTATGTTGGGTGTTATATTGTGATGTGCTAAGTGTTATATTGTGGCGTGTTATTTATTACATTGTGACAGTTAGGTGTTATCTTGAGACGTATTAGGTGTTATAATCCGGTCTATTACGTGTTATATTGTTATATTAGGTACGTGTTATTTAAGATGAGTAACGTGCTGTATTGTAACGTGTTAGTAATATACTGTGATATGTAACGTGTTATACGTGTTATAATTTAATGTTAGGTGTTATATTGTGCTGTTATAGGAGTTATTTTGTGATGAGTTAAATGTTATATTGTCAAAAGTTATGCTCTATATAGCGATGTCTAGTTATATGTGTTATTCTGTGATATGTCATGTGTTATATTATGGTAAGATAAACACAGAAGCAGTATAATGTGATCCTTTATTGACAACGTTTCGCCCACACAGTGGACTTTATCAAGTCACAAACAGATCTACCTGGGTGAAAGGTACGTGAGTAATTATAGGATGGAGTCACGTGGAGAATGCTCGGTAGGTTGGATCTGAACCTGCATGAGACAAACTTCCGAGTAAGGTGATAGAGACTAGGACTTTGGGTAGCTTTAAAAAGAGATCGGACAAGTATATGAGTAGATCTTCTGTAGTGTTCCTCCATTCTTATGTTCTTATGTGGGATAACGATGAAGAAGTTTCTTAGCGAGGGGTTCAGCTATGATAAAGAAGCCGTTGTTTGGGTTGAAGTTGTTGGATATAAAGATAAGTGGTGATTCCAGGATTCTGCGGTATTGAGTATTTTCTTCTCTGGCGATAAGTCTCGTTTCTGCAGTTCATTAAATGGTTGTGCGAATTTCTGTGTTGAACACAGGGATTCCTTAAATCGTCCTATCTACTTGGGTACTGGTGTTCTGAAATACGTGATTGGACGTCTCTAAATGTTTCGCCCACGTATAATTTGCTGCAGTCATTGTTTATTTTTCCATTGTGTCGGTATTTTATACCATTTATTTCCATTCGTGTTATATTATGATGAGTTAGGTGTTATGTTGTGTTGTGTGACATGTTATATTGGGATGTGTTATGGTGTGGTGAGCAACGTGTTATGTTGTGATGCGTTACGGATTATACAACGAGGCGCTTCATGTTATATTTTGATCATTGTGAATTATACCACTACCACCATATTGACACTGACGATGACGACTCTCCAGAATCAGTGCATCGTCCTCTCTAAACACTGAAGTAAAATCTGAGCACCACAACACAGTATCAACCCATTGCTTTTTATACAGTGGAACTTAAATAAAACTTGAGGTTGATGATCCCTGTGAACACACACACACACCCACACACACACACACACACACACACACACACACACACACACACACACACACACACACACATACATATATATATATATATATATATATATATATATATATATATATATATATATGTATATATATATATATATATATATATATATATATATATATATATATATATATATATATGTATATATATATATATATATATATATATATATATATATATATATATATATATAAATATATATATATATATATATATATATATATATATATATATGTATATATATATATATATATATATATATATATATATATATATATATATATATATATATATATATATATATATATATATATATATATACATATATATATATATATATATATATATATATATATATATATATATATATATATGTATATATATATATATATATATATATATATATATATATATATATATATATACATATATATATATATATATATATATATATATATATATATATATATATATATATATATATGTATATATATATATATATATATATATATATATATATATATATATATATATATATATACATATATATATATATATATATATATATATATATATATATATATATATATATATATATATATATATATATATATATATATATACGTACATAGCATGCCCACGCTGAACCAACAAGCCACGAAACGAATTTACAAGCACCAGGTTTGAGTCTCCGACGATTTCTCTGTTCCGATCCGGAACCGACTTTAAGTATCTGTCCAGCTCCCTCTTGAAGACAACCAGGGGTCTACTGGTAATGCCCCTTATTGCTGGTGGGAGGCTGTTGAACAGTCTGGGCCCGAGACAATTATTGCGTTTTCAATTAGTGTACCAGTGACTACTTTTCACTGGGGGAGGGTATATATATATATATATATATATATATATATATATATATATATATATATATATATATATATATATATATATATATATATATATATATATATATATATATATATATATATGCAGTGCCGCATTAGAAAAACTTACGATTTTGGGTTAAATAGCAATGCACTACTTGCCGAATAAGGCAAACGAAAATTTGTGTTTACCTGGAATTTACCTGGAGAGAGTTTCAGGGGTCAACGCCCCCGCGGCCCGGTCTGTGACCAGGCCTCCTGGTGGATCAGCGCCTGATCAACCAGGCTGTTGCTGCTGGCTGCACGCAAACCAACATACGAGCCACAGCCCGGCTGATCAGGAACTGACTTTAGGTGCTTGTCCAGTGCCAGGGGTCTGTTGGTAATCCCCCTTATGTGTGCTGGGAGGCAGTTGAACAGTCTCGGGCCCCTGACACTTATTGTATGGTCTCTTAACGTGCTAGTGACATCCCTGCTTTTCATTGGGGGGATGTTGCATCGTCTGCCAAGTCTTTTGCTTTCGTAGTGAGTGATTTTCGTGTGCAAGTTCGGTACTAGTCCCTCTAGGATTTTCCAGGTGTATATAATCATGTATCTCTCCCTCCTGCGTTCCAGGGAATACAGGTTTAGGAACCTCAAGCGCTCCCAGTAATTGAGGTGTTTTATCTCCGTTATGCGCGCCGTGAAAGTTCTCTGTACATTTTCTAGGTCGGCAATTTCACCTGCCTTGAAAGGTGCTGTTAGTGTGCAGCAATATTCCAGCCTAGATAGAACAAGTGACCTGAAGAGTGTCATCATGGGCTTGGCCTCCCTAGTTTTGAAGGTTCTCATTATCCATCCTGTCATTTTTCTAGCAGATGCGATTGATACAATGTTATGGTCCTTGAAGGTGAGATTCTCCGACATAATCACTCCCAGGTCTTTGACGTTGGTGTTTCGCTCTATTTTGTGGCCAGAATTTGTTTTGTACTCTGATGAAGATTTAATTTCCTCATATTTACCATATCGTGCAAGCAATAATTTCGCAAAAATCATTCTGAATCTAACGAAAAAAAATATATTTCACTGTGTTTGTTTATTAAATTATTGTAAACTTAAATAAAATATATTTAGCCGGATTAGGCTAAATTAAATTGTGCTTCTTATGATAAGGTTAGATAATTTTCCTAAGGTTCTTTTGGTACAAAATCATTAATTTTTATATTAACGTAAATGAAAAGCTATATCTTTAAATATATAAGAGAAAATTTTAGAAAGGACTTAATTTTAAATGATATTGCTAAATGACCAGTTTTACCTATTCTGCACGACAAGTACATTATATATATATATGTATATAATATATATATATATATATATATATATATATATATATATATATATATATATATATATATATATGCAAAACATCCACTGTGAAAGAATAGAGAAATTCCAAGCGCTTTGGTGACTACTCACATTATCAAGGAACAATGAAAGTAAAGCATCAAAGGAAGGTATATAAAGGGGTAGCCCACACCTCACTATCATATATATATATATATATAGTCTTTGTTTTGCATTATGTATCGATTGTTCTCGATTATTGCATATATATATATATATATATATATATATATATATATATATATATATATATATATATATATATATATATATATATATATATATAATTTACCAAACTGCGGCAGGCCAGGGTTCGACCTCACGACACATTTCCAGCTTCAAGAGACAACACAGCGTACATTTCACCTTATCCACTGAGCCACCGATCCTACGAAGATCACGCACCCAGCAGAGCTATTTGTTTTTTGTGATCCGAGGACACTCGTGGCAGTTGTATGCTTAAGGATTAATTTCGATGGCTCAGTGGATAAGGTGACATGTAGTTTGTGTTGTTTCTCGAGGAGGAACAATGTGTCGTGGAATCGAACCCTGGCCTGTCGCAATTTGGTGAATGATTCAAAACCATTTGTCTCGTGGTTTCATATATATATATATATATATATATATATATATATATATATATATATATATATATATATATATATATATATATATATATGTATATATATATAGTTAAGTGTTAATCATGAACTGCCATAACCACCAGAACTTTGAATCATTTGCTAAATAAAACTCGCCTAAATACGCCACTGGGTGTATATTTTCCATTCCATAGAAGGAATGTGATATGTAAAATGAACAAAGTGGTAAAATAGGCAAAACTAGAAAACAACAGCATACATATGCAATTAGTTCAGCTCAGGAATTGAGAGCCCTGTTTTTGTATTTACAAGCCATGGGACACGCTGGAACATATGTTCCCCTCCCCCCCCCTCCAAAAAAATTATTCCCTGCTAACCCTATGTTTAATGCAACACTTTGTAATCGGCTCTCATCAATCCCGTAGCCCAGAATCTGTTGAATGTAAACCCTAGTTTGTTAAGCCTCAGTCGACAGATGTTTTATGAAAAACATGGGAATAAAATTTGAAATGAAAGGAAGTGTTTCGTCATAACAATGTCCTGCCTGTGAATACTGAAGATAATATTGAGTAACCGTGAACGTTTTAATTTTCTGGTCAGGTCGTTAAAGTACTCAAGCAAGTTGTGATCAGTTTCTGTATGACTCTCTGCAATGTGCTGTGATTATTTTTTTTCATAATGTCGGTTATTTCATCAGTGACATATTGTTCCTCACAATTCTCCAGTGAATAGATGTTTTATGCAACTAAATGGACGTTTTTGTCCTCATAACTATACCAAAGCTTTGTACCTTTCACCTGAGAAATATAATGCCCAAAAAATGTAGCGATGTATCGAGGCTAGTTATATTTTTATTTTATTTGTGTATCCATCATGATCATAATTCTCTTGTTTGATGATCTGTTTTAACAGAAATAACGAATAAAGGAAATAGTGATGAACATGGAGACACTTAAGTGCCACAAGTGACAGCCAACACAGATTTTGGGAAGGTTAATTCTTTCTTCACAAACCTACTTGATTGCTATAACATGATGAAAAAATTAATCATGGAAGTAGAAAAGAGGAGCATTTCATATTTATGGGCTATACGAATGCCTTTATCAAAAGTTCACTTGAAAATTATTTATATTTTTAACACTGTATATACCAAGGAGTTCGCATTAGTAATCCTGTGTAATAATTTTGAATATTGTGTCGTTGTTTCTGCTACTTATTGCTTGATTTTATAATGTAATCTAGAATACGTTTTTATCTTATAGTTAAAGTTTGTTGTGGTTCGTAATATTTACCTAGACGTTCCCGTACCAGTGAGACCCCTGTTGAATTAAAAATTTATATTGTAGAATCAAAACTTTTTAGCAAAAAAGTTTCTATATTATTACGGCATTAATTTTACTACTCTTAGTGACTGGGGGATGAAAATGTTAATATGTTTCCCTGCTGTATATAGGTAAGCACATAGGTAATTTATGTAACATGGATACAAGGGCGTGATGTCGAGAAGTTGGAGTAAAGACATTTGTAGTACCAGATTTAACTTTGACAACGTTTCGTTTTGATAAATCGGGGTTTTTTTTTTCTAAAGTGAAATGTTATCACAATAAAACTAGCTCTTCATGTATTTATTTTATTTTATTTGACACATAATATGAGGTCCCTTGTTTCATTCTATATATCTGAACTGCCTGTATTCAATGTTATTGTGTTGAGTATTTTTATTAAAAACTTCATGGTGCACAGGATTCAAATGACAGACAAATTTTGCGTGCCTTTGTGTTCTCATAACTGGCACCTTTTGATAAATGTCGAGTGCATGTCATGCACGATTCTGCTTACTCGTGCTCATCCTGAGTTGAGAAGTTTTATAACAGAACTTTTCACTTTTCTATTGGTAAAATAACTTAGCGAGACATGTTGGATGGTAAGACTTACCGACAAGTAGAGCTAAAATAATACTATATACAGAACAAATCTTGATTTGCAGACGAAGTTTGTAAATAAAGATTTATCTAGTCTCTATGAAGCTATTACAGGAAAATATTATCTATAGATATAGAATTGCGTTGCACTTAGGGTCAGTTTCAATGACAAGACAATAAATCAACGAACACCATGTAGGCAATAACGAGATGCTTTCTACCTTCTAATTTATTTATCAGCTCAATAATGAAAGTTGCTGTATTTTATTTTTCCAACACTCTCACAGATAACCCATGGCATCTGGCAGTCGAAATATAACAAAAAAGCTGGTACATGTTAGCCGATGGAAGAGAAAAGATGACATTTACTCACTAACATACATAACATGACTCATACCAAAATATTTTAGAGAAATTGATGTAAATACGAGTGGTATTTAATTAGTAACAACACTGCGACTAGCCGAGGGCTCGAACCCATGTTATTTTGGCTTGTCTCACGGTGAGCAAAAATCACACGACGCTCTAACCCGTATATATATATATATATATATATATATATATATATATATATATATATATATATATATATATATATATATATATATATATATATATATATATATATATATATATATATATATATATATATATATATATATATATATATATATATATATATATATATATATATATATATATGCAATAAGATCACAGTAAACAGGTGATTTCAGAATATGCAAAACAACCACTCTGAAAAAATAGAGAAAATCCAAGCGCTTTCGTGACTACTCACATTATCAAGGAACTATGAAAGTAAGGCATCCAAGGAAGCTATATAAGGGGTCTGGCCGGCACCTCACTATCAGATCCCACAACGGTTAAACACGTGACGCGCGGCGAGCCAACTTGGATAGGTCCTTGGCACAACTCACCCCACAAACTATTCTACCCAAGAAATAAGAAATTTTAAAGATTATTTGTCCAGTGTATTATTAAATTCTTCCCAAATTCTATTAATTATAAATGGATCTAATTTATATAAACCAAAGGAAATATTCATATTATTGTCAAAACTGCTTTTTATGAAACAAGATTCAGTTATATTCCTGTCGACCATGAACTTGCTTGATACTACTTTCTCAACTTTTTGAAAATCAATTGGATGGTTAAAATCCCTTACATGAATAAATAGAGCATTGGAATCTTGCCCAGTTCTAATGCTATATTTATGTTGTTTTAATCTTAGTTCGAGATTTTTACCAGTTTGACCGTAATAAACTTTATCGCAAATTTTACAAGGAATCTTATACACACATCCATCAGCATTTTGGGGGGAATTCTTTATCAAAAGTTTTTTTACTGTATCAAGATTTTTGAATACAACTTTAATATTAAAAGTCTTAAGAAGAGAAGGCATATCAACCAAGTTTTCATGGTAAGGGAGAACCAACATATTTTTAGTTGAATAAGGCTGGTTGTCCCTTTCTGGATTGCAAAAAGTATTTCTAGCAACTTTAAAAGATTTATCAATTACATTTCTTGGGTATTTTAAATCATTACCTATTTCATAAATTTTGGATATTTCCTCATCTATGAACTCAGGACTACAAATTCGTAAAGCTCTCAAAAACATTGATGAGAAAACAGACAGTTTGACTCTATCTTGATGCGAGGAATAATAGTGGACATAGGAACAGTTATTTGTAGGTTTTCTGTAAATTTTAAATTTGAATTCATTATTACCCTTAATAATTAAAACATCTAGAAAAGGCAATGAGTTATTTTCTTCAAACTCAACAGTAAAGTTTATAGAATGGGCTAAGCTATTTAATTTTCCTAGGAAATGGTGTATATCTACATTTTTGGGCATAAGACACAAAATATCATCAACATATCTGAACCATTTAGCTCTATTAGGGAGGATTGTGTTAAGCAACCTTGTTTCAAAAAATTCCATGTATAGGTTACTAAGAACAGGTGAAAGAGGATTTCCCATTGCCATACCAAACTTCTGAGTGTAAAACTTATCATTAAATACAAATTTTGCATCAACAATGCAAAGTTTAATAAGTTTAATGATAGTAGAAACTGGCAATGGTAAATCATAGTTAACGAGTTCTTCAGATAAGAAACTTAATAAATCATCAACAGGAACTTTCGTAAACAAGGAAGTAACATCAAAACTAACCATGTTAAAATCATTTAAGTCAGTCAAGGAGCTTAGTTTATCAACCAAGTCTATGTTGTTTTTAACATTAAAGTTAGAAATTTTGCCAACAATAGGGCTCAAAATATCAACAAGCCATTTGGATAATTTATATGAAACTGACCCTATGGAGCTAATAATTGGTCTAACTGGATTCCCTGGTTTGTGTGTTTTTATTAGTCCATACATGTAAGGCAAAGTTGGATTAGTGGAAGTAAATTGTTTGACTAATTCATCTTTGCCTTTCAGTAGAAGTTTTATTGTTTTATTGAAATTGCTGTTAACGGTTTCTAGGGGATTTTTCCTAAGTTTAGAATAGGTTTCAGTATCATCTAAGAGATTATTCATTTTTTCTTGGTAATCATTTTCTTTCATAATTACTATTGCATTTATTTTGTCTGCTTTAGTAAGGCGCAAATTTTTATTGTTATTAAGTGTATCATAAGACTTAAAGAATCTTTGAGGGCAATTGGGAATGTTTTGTTTTAACATAGAGCTATATACCATTCCCTTACTAATATTAATTTCATCAGAGGATAAATCAGAAAATTTTTCAAAGTTACAAAAGGCTTTTGCAATTTCGACATTATTAAGTTTTTTTGAAGTTGCAAAACTTAAGCCAAAACCTAGAGCAGCAGTTGTATGTTTGTCTAAAATTTCATCTGATAAGTTAATTACTTTACTTTACTGTTGAGTTTGAAGAAAATAACTCATTGCCTTTTCTAGATGTTTTAATTATTAAGGGTAATAATGAATTCAAATTTAAAATTTACAGAAAACCTACAAATAACTGTTCCTATGTCCACTATTATTCCTCGCATCAAGATAGAGTCAAACTGTCTGTTTTCTCATCAATGTTTTTGAGAGCTTTACGAATTTGTAGTCCTGAGTTCATAGATGAGGAAATATCCAAAATTTATGAAATAGGTAATGATTTAAAATACCCAAGAAATGTAATTGATAAATCTTTTAAAGTTGCTAGAAATACTTTTTACAATCCAAAAAGGGACAACCAGCCTTATTCAACTAAAAATATGTTGGTTCTCCCTTACCATGAAAACTTGGTTGATATGCCTTCTCTTCTTAAGACTTTTAATATTAAAGTTGTATTCAAAAATCTTGATACAGTAAAAAAACTTTTGATAAAGAATTCCCCCCAAAATGCTGATGGATGTGTGTATAAGATTCCTTGTAAAATTTGCGATAAAGTTTATTACGGTCAAACTGGTAAAAATCTCGAACTAAGATTAAAACAACATAAATATAGCATTAGAACTGGACAAGATTCCAATGCTCTATTTATTCATGTAAGGGATTTTAACCATCCAATTGATTTTCAAAAAGTTGAGAAAGTAGTATCAAGCAAGTCCATGGTCGACAGGAATATAATTGAATCTTGTTTCATAAAAAGCAGTTTTGACAATAATATGAATATTTCCTTTGGTTTATATAAATTAGATCCATTTATAATTAATAGAATTTGGGAAGAATTTAATAATACACTGGACAAATAATCTTTAAAATTTCTTATTTCTTGGGTAGAATAGTTTGTGGGGTGAGTTGAGCCAAGGACCTATCCAAGTTGGCTCCCCGCGCGTCACGTGTTTAACCGTTGTGGGATCTGATAGTGAGGTGCCGGCCAGACCCCTTATATAGCTTCCTTGGATGCCTTACTTTCATAGTTCCTTGATAATGTGAGTAGTCACGAAAGCGCTTGGAATTTCTCTATTTTTTCAGAGTGGTTGTTTTGCATATATATATATATATATATATATATATATATATATATATATATATATATATATATATATATATATATATATATATATATATATATATATAATCAATAACAGCAGTGCACTACTACAGTGATAAGGATATTTGTTAAATTTTCAATACTTGCTCTCAGTTTCTACCCTGGAAGATACTAGCGAAATTCCAGAAATAATAAATTATGTAGAACAGGACGATAATAAACTTTGCACGATTGGAGTAACTAGTGACATGGTCATGAGACAAATAGAAAAATTAAAACCTAACAAATCAATCACAGATTGATTAATGAATCTCAACACAGTTTTACAAAGCGGCGTTCCCGTCTTACGAATATACTAACTTTTTTCATTAAGGTGTTTGAGGAGGTAGATCATGGTATTGAATATGATATTGTGTATATGGACTTCAGTAAGGCTTTCAATAGAGTTCCACACCAGAGGCTATTGAGGAAACTTAAGGCACACGGAATAGAAAGAGAATTTTTTTTCCTGGGTGGAGGCATGGCTGACAAATAGGCAGCAGAGAGTTTGCACAAATGGGGAGAAATCAGAATGGGGGCACGTCACAAGCGGTGTTCCTAAGGGGTCAGTGTTGGGCCCGTTGTTGCTCCCAATTTACATAAACGATATAGATGAGGGAATAAATAGCAACATAAGCAAATTTGCTGATGACACCAAAATAGGCCGTCTAATTCATTCTAATGAGGACATTAGAGCACTCCAGGATGAGTTGAATAGACTGATGCAATGGTCGGAGAAGTGGCAGATATAGTTTAATATAGACAAGTGCAATGTTGGAAACGATAATAACCACGCAACATCTAAACTAAATAATATAGATCTAAAAATTACCGATTGTGAAAAGGATTTAGGAGTTCTGGTTAGCAGTAATCTGAAACCAAGACAACAGTGCATAAGCGTTCGCAATAAAGCTAACAGAATCCTTAGCTTCATCTCAAGAAGCATAAATAATAGAAATCCTCAAGTTGTTCTTCAACTCTATATATCCTTGGTTAGGCCTCATTTAGATTATGCTGCTCAGTTCTGGTCACCGTATTATAGAATGGATGTAAATGCACTGGAAAACGTACAGAGGAGGATGACAAAGTTGATCCCATGTATCAGAAATCTTCCCTATGAGGATAGGCTGAGGGCCCTGAATCTGCATTTCTAGAAAGGAGTAGAATTAGGGAGGATATGATTGAGGTATATAAATGGAAAACAGGAATAAATAAAGGGGATGTAAATAACATGCTAAAAATATCTAGCCTAAACAGGACTCGCAGTAATGGTTTTAAGCTGGAAAAATTCAGATTCAGGAAGGATATACGAAAATACTGATTTGGTAATAGAGTTGTGGATGAGTGGAACAAACTCCTGAGTACCGCCATAGAAGCTAAAACGTTGTGTAGTTTTAAAAATAGGTTAGATAAATACATGAGTGGATGTGGGTGGGTGTGAGTTGGCCCTGAATAGCTGGTGCTACTGGGTCAGAAGCCGTGCTCCTTCATTAAGTGGTGGTGACCTGACTGAGTGGGCCATTGGTCTAAGCCGGGGGTTGACATGGACTTGACCTGCATGGGCCAGTAGGCCTGCTGCAGTGTTCCTTCTTTCTTGTGTTCTTATGTAGTGTATGATTGGGTGGTCCTTTGGGTTAAGGCGTCATGTGCTTCTAGCTAACCATGAGGTGGGCCAGTACAACATAGGTTCGAGTCCTTGGCTAGTGCAGTGCTGTTAGTGATCAATACCATTCGTTCGCGGTTACAAGTTGGAGTATATATATATATATATATATATATATATATATATATATATATATATATATGTCGTGCCGAATAGGCAGAACTTGCGATCTTGGCTTAAATAGCAACGCTCATCTTGCCATATAGGACAAGCGAAAATTTGTGTATGCAATAATTTCGCAAAAATCATTCTAAACCTAACGAAAAAAAATATATTTCATTGTGTTTGTTTAGTATTAAATTACTGTAAAAGTATTTAAAATATATTTAGTAGCATTAGGCTAAAATAAATTGCGCTTGTTATAATAAGGTTAGGTAAGTTTTCTAAGATTCTTTTGGTGCAAAATTAAAAATTTTTACGTTAACATTAATGAAAAAAATGTCTTTAAACGTATAAAAGAAAATTTCGGAAAGGACTTAATTTTAAATGAGTTCTTGCTAATTGACCAGTTTTACATATTCGGCACGACATATATATATACATATATATATATATATATATATATATATATATATATATATATATATATATATATATATATGCATGTGTATATATGTATATATATGCATGTGTGTGTGTGTGTGTGTGTGTGTGCATGAAAGTATAGTAGTACCATCACTCTTATATGGGTGTGAAGCTTGGGTTGTGAATGCAGCAGCGAGGAGACGGTTGGAGGCAGTGGAGATGTCCTGTCTAAGGGCAATGTGTGGTGTAAATATTATGCAGAAAATTCGGAGTGTGGAAATTAGGAGGTGTGGAGTTAAGAAAAGTATTAGTCAGAGGGCTGAAGAGGGGTTGTTGAGGTGGTTTGGTCATTTAGAGAGAATGGATCAAAGTAGAATGACATAGAGAGCGTATAAATCTGTAGGGAAAGGAAGGCGGGGTAGGGGTCGTCCTCAAAAAGGTTGGAGGAAGGGGTAAGGGAGGTTTCGTGGGCGAGGGGCTTCGACTTCCAGCAGGCGTGCATGAGCGTGTTCGATAGGAGTGAATAGAGGTGAATGGTATTTGGGATCTGACGATCTGTTGGAGTGTGAGCAGGGTAATATTTAGTGAAGGGATTCAGGGAAACCGGCTGTTTTTATATAGCCGTACTTGAGTTCTGGAAATGGGAAGTGCAATGCCTGCTCTCTAAAGGAGGGGTTCGGGATATTAGCAGTTTGGAGGGATATGTTGTGTATCTTATACGTATATGCTTCTAAACTGTTGTGTTCTGAGCACCTCTGCAAAAACAGTGATTATGTGTGAGTGAGGTGAAAGTGTTGAATGATGATGAAAGTATTTTCTTTTTGGGGATTTTCTTTCTTTTTGGGTCGTGCCGAATACGTAAAACTGGTCAATTAGCAAGAACTCATTTAAAATTAAATCCTTTCTAAAAATGTCTCTTATACGTTTATTGCTAGATTTTTTCATTAATGTTGGTGTAAAAAAAATTAATTTTGCAACAAAAGAATCTTAGAAATCTTACCTAACCTTATTATAACAAGAACAATTTATTTTAGCCTAACCCAACTAAATATATTTTAGATTTGTTTACAATAATTAAATATTAAACAAAGACGGTGAAATATATTTTTTTCGTTAGGTTCAGAATGATTTTGGCGAAATTATTGCATACACAAATTTTCGCTTGTCTTATATGGCAAGATGAGCGTTGCTATTTAAGCCAAGATCGCAAATCTTGCCTATTCGGCACGACATATATATATATGAATACATCTGTAAATGATCTTGTGCATATGTATTTGTGCATGTATGCTTGTGTAATGGAAGAAACTCAGATTTGATTTAAGCAAGGGGAATATAAGCCCAGTTCCTTGGATCAAAATCCGCTTATCAACCTCAAGGAAAAATTATGTAATAAAGGTAAAATAATACTATACCATCTAGAGATTAATGGTGTTAAAATGGCATCTACGTAGACGCTCCGTTAAATATAACAACCTTTTCTACATAGGATATACGAGTGTTGAAATTTTGAAAAATATAAGAGGCACCTCTCTCCACCTATCACACGGTAACAAAATTATGGAATGTTAAAGAACGAAAAGGTGCAATACCATGACTGAAACAATACTCAAATAACCCACACGTAGGAGAGAGAGAAGCTTAATACGACGTTTCGGTCCTTTTTCTTGTACACTTTTACTACTACTACGACTTCCACTCCATTTCTACTACTATTGCTACTGCCATTACCACTGCCTCCCTTCACCCTTCACTCCCCTTTCTTGTGTCACTAAACTACTCTCCCTACTTTCTTCTGCCACCATTACTTTTACTTCTACTATCAGCCGTATCACTATCACTACTTGTTTTTCTACCTCTCTTGGTCCCGTCCCTGTCCCCCTCGCCTGTATATACTGGCTCCCTCAGGCTCTTGCGTTAGTGTGACTTTGGAAATGGTCGGTTTGGAACATCGTCGTAAGCTTCTTTCTCCTGTGTGCTGATTATTTGTGAATTATGGAAAGTCCTCTGTAGCACTGTATACAAGACACCCACGTATGCAAATAGACCCATGAATCTTGCCCAAGATACATCATCCAAGCGTTGAAAATTTGAGGCCGATCGACTAAAGTGTTCTCGAGTAATGAACGAAAATTTGTGAGAAAACAATCGAGAATGTTGCTGAGAATATTCCGAAAATTAGTCGTCTCCCTTCGTTAAACTTTAAAAAAATCTTAAAACCGAGGATTTTTTTTTTAGTTCACGTTTCCATCCTATTTAAAATTGTCTGCAGTCCTGTACACATCTCCAGTTTTATAATACTGAAAAAATGGAAAATTCGCGCCCAAAGAGTCCAAAAGTAATATAATAAAAAAAATACTTCTTATTAGGATACACCAGCATATAGGGTTTGAAGCCGATCAGATGAGGCATTCTTTTGTTTTTACATGGAAAACAATTTGCAGAATAAAATTGGCAAATTTAAATTAATACAGCCATAACTGAGTGACAAGATGTGGTTTAATTAAAGCCCACCGATCAGAAAGACCGATCAGAAAAGTCATTCTCTAATAATTGATTTGATTCCAACGATTTCAAGTTTTTTCACTTTTTCAGTCAACTTTCTAATTTGCACTTATGGGTTATTCTTCTTACAGAATGTATCGTCAATGTTATTTGGAAGCCAGTCAGATGAAGCATTCTTTTAAGCATTGAATAAAAATGAATGTCACTCTTCTGTAAAATTTGAAAATATGGACTTGTGTCCCCCACTGACAGCGTGGGACTTGGGTCCCCCACTGACAGCGTGGGACTTGTATTCGGGAAATCACACCAGCGGTGAAAGTCTGAAGGCGATCACATGAGTCATTCTCCGCTTATGGTAAATATTCCAACAATTCCGTTTTTTTTTATCTTATTACATCATCAAATCGCTTTTTTTTTGCACACAAACAAAACTTACTTGACAGGCACTCTCCTTCCGCTAAGATGCATCAGCCATTAAATGCTGAAGCCCTTTAATAACAGCAACTGAAAACTATTTAACGTAATTTAACAGGAATACAAATTTCACTCTGTTTTACCAATAAAACAGTCATATCTGCACCTACTTAATTGAATTTCACTCTACGCCATCGTCGATTTTTCGGCATGTTTCGTGGCTATTTGAAATTCCGCCACTGAGGGTCTTGGAAGTTATCCCAGTTATTCCAGGATGCTGGGAATGAGTTCAACAACCTTGGCCATAGTCGGCCTTAGCATAGCACTTGTTCAAGGAATGTGGTCCTGGTTACCGTACACAAATTTAAAAAAACTGAAACCGAGTGGATAGCGCCTTCCCAAATTATGAGTGAAATAAAATCGAAAAGTTGAAAGAAGGAAAGAGAAAAAAAAATCAGGCAACCTCTTAAAGTCCTCCTTCAGGGATACATAATAATAATAAATAAAAATATTAAAAGGTACTTAGAAAATCGTGATTATATTGTTGATAATTCATAATTCCTTTTTAATATTCATAGAGTTTACTGTCACAACACAAACCGTAGCAAAATGAGTTTCCATGTTGATCAGATAAGTAAAATGTAATGATTTTCAGATTAATTAAATTAACCTTTGCTGGAAAAAGATCAGTCGCTGATGAAATTTATGATCTTTTGATCTACGTTATTTAATTTAATTAATATTCTTATTATACGCATAATATAAAATGGCTTTGGTGGTGGTGTTGTTTTTGTTGTTGTTGATGCTGTTGTTTGTATTTTTTTATTGGTTTTAATGTTTGTTGTTGATCTTTTATTTATGTTGTTGTCGCTGTTGCTGCTTATTTTATTTTATTTATTAACACACTGGCCGATTCCCACCAAGGCAGGGTGGCCCGAAAAAGAAAAACTTTCACCATCATTCACTCCATCACTGTCTTGCCAGAAGGGTGCTTTACACTACAGTTTTTAAACTGCAACATTAACACCCCTCCTTCAGAGTGCAGGCACTGTACTTCCCATCTCCAGGACTCAAGTCCGGCCTGCCGGTTTCCCTGAATCCCTTCATAAATGTTACTATTGTGAACACTCCAACAGCACGTCAAGTATTAAAAACCATTTGTCTCCATTCACTCCCATCAAACACGCTCACGCATGCCTGCTGGAAGTCCAAGCCCCTCGCACACAAAACCTCCTTTACCCCCTCCCTCCAACCCTTCCTAGGCCGACCCCTACCCCGCCTTCCTTCCACTACAGACTGATACACTCTTGAAGTCATTCTGTTTCGCTCCATTCTCTCTACATGTCCGAACCACCTCAACAACCCTTCCTCAGCCCTCTGGACAACAGTTTTGGTAATCCCGCACCTCCTCCTAACTTCCAAACTACGAATTCTCTGCATTATATTCACACCACACATTGCCCTCAGACATGACATCTCCACTGCCTCCAGCCTTCTCCTCGCTGCAACATTCATCACCCACGCTTCACACCCATATAAGAGCGTTGGTAAAACTATACTCTCATACATTCCCCTCTTTGCCTCCAAGGACAAAGTTCTTTGTCTCCACAGACTCCTAAGTGCACCACTCACTCTTTTTCCCTCATCAATTCTATGATTCACCTCATCTTTCATAGACCCATCCGCTGACACGTCCACTCCCAAATATCTGAATACGTTCACCTCCTCCATACTCTCTCCCTCCAATCTGATATTCAATCTTTCATCACCTAATCTTTTTGTTATCCTCATAACCTTACTCTTTCCTGTATTCACCTTTAATTTTCTTCTTTTGCACACCCTACCAAATTCATCCACCAATCTCTGCAACTTCTCTTCAGAATCTCCCAAGAGCACAGTGTCATCAGCAAAGAGCAGCTGTGACAACTCCCACTTTGTGTGTGATTCTTTATCTTTTAACTCCACGCCTCTTGCCAAGACCCTCGCATTTACTTCTCTTACAACCCCATCTATAAATATATTAAACAACCACGGTGACATCACACATCCTTGTCTAAGGCCTACTTTTACTGGGAAAAAATTTCCCTCTTTCCTACATACTCTAACTTGAGCCTCACTATCCTCGTAAAAACTCTTCACTGCTTTCAGTAACCTACCTCCTACACCATACACTTGCAACATCTGCCACATTGCCCCCCTATCCACCCTGTCATACGCCTTTTCCAAATCCATAAATGCCACAAAGACCTGCTTATGTTGATATTATTTTAACTAATATTTTCATTTACGTCTGCAGAAATGACACTGGCTTATAACTGTCAATTATCACCTCTTGTTCATAGCTATTAAATATCACTCCTTGTTAATAGTTGTTAAATATCACTCCTTGTTAATAGTTGTTAAATATCGCTCCTTGTTAATAGTTGTTAAATATTGCTCCTTTCATAAATAAGGACTACCTAAGCTTTATTCCACAAAGAGGACCCTTTCCCAGTCATGTGAAAAGCTCTCAGATATTAATGGTACATAGTGCCGACAATTTGATTTAAACACATATGCAACAATCAAGATACCCAAGAGGTCGTTGCACTTATGTCTTTGCATAAGTTAGTCAGAGTAAGCTAGTGGACATGCTAGCTAGTCAGCAAGTCTAGTCAGCAACCTCAGGCTCGCCCTGTCCTGCACACCAACCTTTTATATGTATATAGATTTAGGAACATATATTTCCTACAATCTTACTCTCACACTCGACAACATTGATAATGTTCGTGCAGCTATCTAGCAAGAGTTATCTTTCCCTGCCTTATTTGAAACCTGATTACCTCCTGTTCCCTGGGAATTGTATGACATCTTGCGGATTAAAAACTCTCCCATAAATTTGATACTAATATCCGATTCGCATGGATAGGGTTCTGCATATGGCAGGAAAGTGGACCCCAAACATGTCAGTTTTTTCTTGACTGTAGAAAGTGAGAGTCCCATCCTGGCCATTTAGATATGGAATCATGTCAACGGGCGAGCATCCTTCTGATCCTTGACCAAGGACCACTAGGTCCTTGGCCATAGACCACATGTCAGAACATTGCCCTCCTGGAATCATTATCTGTTATATGTATTGTATGTGTGTTCATATATATATATATATATATATATATATATATATATATATATATATATATATATATATATATATATATATATATATATATATATGTTGTTTTACTTTGTATCATATTTTTGTGAATGTTTTGTCAATGTATTTTGTCTTTAAATAAAATATATATATATATATATATATATATATATATATATATATATATATATATATATATATATATATATATATATATATATATATATATAGGGGGTGGTAGGAGAAAATTCTCAAACAGCTTCAGGGAGAATCTTGAGTTTTCCCTGAAGCAAGTTTATTCTTTTCTCTGAGGATGAGGGTCCCTATAACAGTTCTATATATATGTATATATATATATATATATATATATATATATATATATATATATATATATATATATATATATATATATATATATATATATATATATATCTTTCAATAAGCCGGCTGTATCCCACCGAGGCAGGGTGGCCCAAAAGGAAAAACAAAAGTTTCTCTTTTCAAATTTGGTAATATATACAGGAGAGAGGCTACTATACCCTTGCTCACGGCATTTTAGTTTCCTCTTACGACACACAGGGCTTACGAAGGAAGAATTCCGTTTCACTTACCCATGGATATATATATATATATAGATATATATATATATATATATATATATATATATATAGAGATATATATATATAATGGGGTCCACCTCTGGTGTAAACTGTGGGACCCATAGCCTCGGAGAAGCGGATATATATATATATATATATATATATATATATATATATATATATATATATATATATATATATATATATATATATATATATATATATATATTGCAATAATCATGAAAGAGCGATAAAACGTGCAATATGCTCTGTCATTCGACTCCCCCTTGGTTATTTTGTATAATGAATATAAAATACTTTGCAAAAGGGTGAAAAAACTTACAAAAATTATCTCTAAAT
>NC_091292.1:22089178-22159178 GCF_038502225.1 Cherax quadricarinatus | reverse complement strand
ACAGCAATCAGAATCTAAGAAAATACGATGATTTCTAACAGTTCACCCCCTCCTCCCCCCCCCCCAAAAAAAAAATGATGGGAATTTGTTTACAAGGGAGAGGTGCACGATTTTAACAGAGTTCTTTGTTGCAACATATATGAACACGAATTAAAATAGATTGATTAAGAACTGGACATAAAACAAACCGATAAAGAATGGGTTTAAGGAATCAGCGGGAGAGTATGAACAGATCAACAGTATAATACGAATGGGTTGATGACTAGCACACAAGTGCAGCACCTGGGAATTTTTATTAAGAGAAAGTAATGAAAAGGAGAGAAACTGTGATCAGAAGTTGCTTTTGCTGTCTTTGTTGATTATTTGATAGTTTAACTTTCAAGTGTAGCAGCTTGATGCTGGTGAAGGGCTCTTGATTTAATTAAATTGAGCTACCCTTCCCTTAGATCAAGGATCAAATCTGATTATCTTCCATTTTCCAGGAGTTATAATAATCCCTATGGTTTAGCACTACTCCCTGAAAAAATAGCCACAATATCACAGCAATTCTGAAATGTTCGACGAGGTTCGGTTATTTCGTCTCTTGAAGTAAGAGGTTTTGAAACTAAAACACTATTCTAAAACCACTAAAGCATAAAGTCAAACTTATTACAACAATGTTTAGCTTGAAACAGTTAAAATTAACAAGGAACTGCTATGCTCTTTTTCAGAGGAATTTTAGTAAAGACGCGTCTTTTTTTTTTTTTTTTTTTTTTTTTTTTTGGTAAACTAAATTTAGCACGGCCCATTCCTCCTTGTTTCATTCTTATAAAATAGTGATTTTCTTTTCAAAATATAAAACGGATTTCTTGGCTTCGGTCACAGAGGGTTCTGCAATTTATTCTTTCTGAGGCATCATAATCCGTGACGATAATCCGTGCACGATAATCCGTGCACGATAATCCGTGCACGATAATCCGTGACTATGTTTCTTAAATCTTATTTGTCTTTCAATCTCAAGGTGTGTCTCAGTCATCTTTTTTCTTTTTCCTTTTCATGTAATTCCAACTTAATTTGCTTTCTTGTGAGCCATCATTTCATATTTTCTCTAATCTTTCATCTGCATTTTTCTTTCAGTATTGTTTACTTGCATCTCAATTCCTCCCCTCTCATTTTCTCAATCATGAAATTATCACGTTTCACTTTGTTTTTTATCAGTGGCTGTCAGTTATCTTGGGTCCACTTCACCTGCTGTTCCGTCTATCTTAGAAACAGTAGCATTAGATTCCATTTCCTCTTTGTACTATCTCAGATCTCCATACTCTACACCTCGAACGTCAACAGTTATTTTTCCTTAGTACACTGAAACAGATAATATACATCGAGTGTAATTGAGAAACTTTATAGAAAGGGCACCTAAACCATGCTATTGCCTAGTTCTTGAAGCCTCATACTACTTAATCTTATTGGATATAAAAGTAGTTGATACCGGTAAATAGTGGAAAATAATTGCTGTCACTTATGAACATATTTAACGGACTTGTTATGACCTTTAGACCCTGATCACTCCAAATTCTGACACTTGAAGTAACCAAGATCCTAGGACAGAAACATTCTTTAATATGTCCTAATGATTGTATTCTGTACTTTTAAATTTCTTGCACATTTCATAATGCGCTTGATTCATCTCCGGGACAGGAATACCCATTTGTTATCACTGACCCTTCTTAATGAATTACAATATTTACACCTGAAAACTATATTGGTTCTTCGTAAGGTACCTTCTTTCAGTATTAAATTCTGATGCCTTTTAAAGTGGAGCGTGTTGATGCAGGTAAACTTGTCTTTATTTAACTAACTGGAGCTACCCTCTTTTACGTTCCCAAGTTCCCAAGAGAAATATGACACCTTCGGTTTGATCGTTGCCTTACGAGTATCATCATAAAAATTAAGTATTGATGGGTCTAGCTCGCTCTGTACCTTATTTGTACTCCTCAAGAACATGCTAGCACCATCAACAACTGTCTCTAACAAGTGTTGTAAGATCGATACACAACACTCAAAGACAAATGTTTCTCCGCGCGTGTTCTCCCAGCTCAACACAAATCCATCTATTATTCACTATACGAGGAGTAGAATTCCCAAGTGGCAGTAAAAACAGTTTCAGACTGACAAAGCAGCGTTCTATATATATTTTTAGCTATGTTTATAATAGTTCATATTTTCCAGAAGGCATTACGTTAATCTCACCTTATTGTAAGGATTTTACATCATTAATCTAATACTACAATCAATAACAATGTATAGTGATAGAAAAAAATTACTATACATTAATTTTCAGTGTAGGTAAAACCACCAAACACTGTAGAATAGATGAGCCGCCTGATAATGTAGCAGCACGTTATTTATCTTCGAAGAGTATACATACTCAGACTGGTATAATAACCTTCAACGCGTAAAAGCTTGAGGTGATAATAAAATCATATAAACAGTTTTTTCTGACGTCTAATTAAAAAACTAATTAAACTGAATTTGATCTTCACCAGTAAAATTTATAAGAAAAAAAAAAACTGGCAGATCTGCTTTCGATATAACATTAATATTTGTTTTTTTTTTCTGATATTATTGACATTTTGTGATTACCTAACCTTCGGGGTATGACCAAGAATTTTGAGTATACGTTGGGCACAAGCGAAGTATAAAGGATTTTAGTGATTTAGAGTATTTGCATCCACAAAATGTAAATGGTTAATTATACTGTTAGATTTGTCAAAATCAGAATTCATTTTTTAGACCGTTTAGGGTGGGTGATGTTTTGTGTAAAGACGTGTGATTTTATCATCTAAGAATGTTATAGTGAATTTTTTTGACATTGTATAGTCCAGTAATGTTATGGTGACGTTTATGTAATTGCATAGTCTACAGGTGTTATGGTGATGCTGGAGTGGTTTGTATTGTCCACAAGTGTTAAGGTTGTGTTTGTGTGGTTTGTATCATCTACAAGTATTATGGTAACGTTTGTGAGGTTGTATAGTCCGCTCTTGTTATGGTGACGATTGTGTGATTATATAGTCCACAAGTATTATGGTGATGTTTGTGTGGTCTAATTGTTTACCAGCGTTTCAGTGATATTTATCTATCTTGTCTAACTGGGATCATAAAGCTTGTATTATACGTGATATATAGCTCAGCGGTACTAGTCGACAGGATCAGGATTCCTAATGCTTATTGGTTCTGTGCTCCTAGAAGAGCATAGCTACGTAACTGTTAGTCGACTGTTGTGGGTATTATACTTTACTTGGGACTGGTGCCATCATAAGGGTGATAATATACCTGAGATAAGCTGGCGACATCCTGGGGAAGAGGTGAGAGTATACAATTGACTGGGCTGGGGTTTTTAATGAACTGAGGTAAAAACGTAAAACAGATATTAGCCTGAAAATTTAATTGTGAAATAAAACGCACAAATCCCTAGCCTTATAACCAACATCATTGGCACTAAAACTAGTAGTAAATATTTTGCACATCTCCCAACCCTGACTCTATAATTAACAACAATAGCACAACAATTAATCCCGGCACTACAAATGAAAACCCCGTTATTATAATTAACAACTCTAGCCTTATAACTGACAACTCCGGAAATGCAGCTACCCGAGCAGTACCACTGTTGACCTTGACACTACAACTATCCTGGCAGAGCAACTAACAATCCTGGCAGTAAAACCAACACGCCTGGCAAGGCAATAAAAACCCCTAGCACCCCTTTGCCCTACAGATAAAACCTCCTGCCACACAATTACAACTGTAAGCCTACCAGCAGGAGTTTCGTGTTGAGGGTGGTTGAGAGCCGCGGTATAGGCTGGGAGCTCAGCCGGTCGGGATTCTCCCTTCGCGTTGGTAGCCGTGACGAGAAGGCGATAGGTCGTGGCAGGTCTCAGGTTAGCCACAGAGAAGGAGGCTGAATCTCGACTCACCTCAACCACCTCCTTGTAATCTCCGTTAGCCTCCAGAACCTTCAGCAGGAAAAATAAGGTTTCGTATTAGCATAAGACCCATCGTCTGTTCTTACACGCGCGCGCGCTCACACACACACACACACACACACACACACACACACACACACACACACACACACACACACACACACACACACACACACACACGCACACACACACACACACACATACACACACACACACGTATAAATATATATTTTTCCTCGAAGCCCTTTTATCCACTTCTCTGAGGCCATGTGTTCCACAGTTTGCATCAGAGGTTAACCTCATTATACATACATACATTTTATATATATATATATATATATATATATATATATATATATATATATATATATATATATATATATATATATATATATATATATATATATATATATATATATATATATATATATATATATATATATATATATATATATATATATATATATATATATATATATATATATATATATGGCGTACCGAATAGGTATAACTTGCGATTTTGGCTTTTTCTTGCCGAATAAGGCAAACAAAAATTTGTATATGCAATAATTTCGCAAAACTCATTCTGAACCTAACGAAAAAAATATATTTCATTGTGTTTGTTTATTATTATATTACTGTAAACTTAACTAAAATATATTTAGTTGGATTAGGCTAAGTTAAATTGTGATTGTTATAATAAGGTTAGGTAAGTTTTCTAAGATTCTTTTGGTACAAAATTATTAATTTTTTCATAAACGTATTAGAGAAAATTTTAGAAAGGATTTAATTTTATATGAGTTTATGCTAACTGACCAATTTTACGTATTTGGGACAACATATTTAGTGAATATAAACTAGTTATATATGAATATGGGCAGCTAGAGTATAGTATGTCCTCAGCAGAATGTTTGCAATGTAGGTACGTGCAGAAGGACTGAAGGATGTGTGGAAGGTGAAGGATGTGTGGAAGGTGAAGGATGTGTGGAAGGAGTGAGGGATATGTCGGAAGGAGTGAATTATGTGTGGGAGAGGGAAGTAAGAATGTGTGGATGGGAGGGAAGGATGTATATGAAGAAGGGGGTAAGGGAGGGTATGAGGAATTTAACATTTTTACACCGGTGGTTAATGTAACTAACGTAAAGCGTTAACTCACTTAAATCTCAGCCTGCCAATATTTTCGTGTAAGTTCTCCTTACTCAAGCTAGAACAATAATGGATGAGCAGAGCGGGGAAATATGAGCGGCTGGAGTTGTTTGTTTGACTAACGAGGCGGCACACGCTTGCTGCTTCAGGTTTGAAGCACAAGCATACACGCATACACACACGCATACACACATATATACACATACACATCGGATTGATGACACTGGAGAACAGAAGGGTCAGGGGAGAAATGACAACGACATATAAGATACTGCGTTGAATAGATAAGGTGGACAGAGACAGGACGATCCAGAGAGGGGACACAGAAACAAGCGGTCACAATTGGAAGCTGAAGACTCAGACGAGTCACAGGGATGTTAGGAAGTATTTCTTCAGTCTTAGAGTCGTCATCAGGAAGTGGAATAGCCTAGCAAGTGACGTAGTGGAGACAGGAACCATACATAACTTTAAGACGAGGTATGACAAAGCTCAGGAAGCAGAAAGAGAGAGGACCTAGTAGCGATCAGTGAAGAGGCGGGGCCAGGAGCTGAGTATCGACCCCTGCAACCACAATTAGGTAAGTACAATTAGGCGAGTACACATCTACCTCTTAAACATAATAGTTGGACAGGAATGAAATAAATGCGTAGCTTTCAATTCTCGTGAATAATTCAGTGTTGATACCTTTACACTGTAATACAGAGAATCACTAGAGGCAACACTGACATTATATTATAAGCATTACACGGTCTTTCAAACACTGTATCTTCTAATGTGTATCAGCAACACATGACCTGCTACACATCCTGCAATAAGTGACGGGCAACATGTAACCAGGAACATATGACACTGCATCGCTTATCTGACAATGTAAGGAAGCCAGCAGATGTCCAGAGAAATCTCTCTTGGTCCCTTTCCAGATTCGAGGATTTGTATATCTTGCCTAACATCAACTTTACATGTCCTAAGAAGTCTTCCCAGAAACATTCTGCATTACTATCCTCCGTGATTACACTCTTAATCTATTGATCACACTCACCCTCCATGATCACACTCACCTTTCACTATGGTGACACTCACCCTCTACCATGATCACACTCACCCTCCACCATGATCACACTCACCCTTCACTATGGTGACACTCGCCCTCTACCATGATCATACTCACTCTCCACCATGATCACACTCATCCTACACTATGGTGACACTCACCCCCTACCATGACCACACTCACCCTTCACTATGGTGACACTCACCCTCTACCATGATCACACTCACCCTTCACTATGTTGACACCCTCCACCATGATCACACTCACCCTTCACTATGGTGACACTCACCCTCTACCATGATCACACTCTCCCTCCACCATGATCACACTCATCCTTCACTATGATGACACCCTCTACCATGATCACAATCACCCTCCACCATGATCACACTCATCGTTCGCTATGATGACACTCACCTTCTGCCATGATCACACTCACCCTCCACCATGATCACGCTCACCCTACACTATAATCACTCTCACCCTACACTAAAATCTCTCTGACCCTCCACCATGATTACACTCACCCTCCACCACGATCACACTCACCCTCCACCACGATCATACTCACCCTCCACCATGATCACACTCACCCTCCACCATGATCACACTCACCCTCCACCACGATCACACTCACCCTCCACCATGATCACACTCACCCTCTACTACGATCACACTCACCCTCCACCACGATCACACTCACCCTCCACCATGATCACACTCACCCTCCACCACGATCACACTCACCCTCCACCATGATCACACTCACCCTCCACCACGATCACACTCACTCTCCACCACGATCACACTCACCCTCCACCATGATCACACTCACCCTCCACCATGATCACACTCACCCTCCACCATGATTACACTCACCCTCCACCATGATCACACTCACCCTCCACCATAATCACACTCACCCTCCACCATGATCACACTCACCCTCCACCATGATCACACTCACCTTCCACCATGATCACACTCACTCTCCACCATGATCCCACTCACCCTCCACCATCATCACATTCACCCTCCACCATGAACACACTCACCCTCCACCATGATCACACTCACCCTCCACCATGATCACACTCACCCTCTACCATGATCACAATCCCCCTTCACCATGATCACAATCCCCCTTCACCACGATCACACTCACTCTCCACCATCATCACACTCACCCTCCACCATGATCACACTCACCCTCCACCATGATCACACTCACCCTCCACCATGATTACACTCACCCTCCACCATGATCACACTCACCCTCCACCATGATCACACTCACCCTCCACCATGATCACACTCACCCTCCACCATGATCACACTCACCTTCCACCATGATCACACTCACTCTCCAACATGATCCCACTCACCCTCCACCATCATCACATTCACCCTCCACCATGAACACACTCACCCTCCACCATGATCACACTCACCCTCCACCATGATCACACTCACCCTCTACCATGATCACAATCCCCCTTCACCATGATCACACTCACCCTCCGCCATGATCACACTCACCCTCCACCATGATCACACTCACCCTCCACCATGATCACGCTCACCCTACACTAATCACTCTCACCCTACACTATAATCTCTCTGACCCTCCACCATGATTACACTCACTCTCCACCACGATCACACTCACCCTCCACCACGATCACACTCACCCTCCTCCATGATCACACTCACCCTCCACCACGATCACACTCACCCTTTACCATGATCACACTCACCCGTAACTATGGTGACACCCTCTACCATGATCACCCTCACCCTTCACTATGTTGACACCCTCCACCATGATCACACTCACCCTTCACTATGGTGACACACACCCTCTGCCATGATCACACTGTCCCTTCACCATGATCACACTCACCCTTCACTATGGTGACACTCACCCTCCACCATGATCACATTCACCCTCCACCATGATCACACTCACCCTCCACCATGATCACACTCACCCTCCACCATGATCACACTCACCCTCCACCATGATCACACTCACCCTCCATCATGATCACACTCACCCTCCACCATGATCACACTCACCCTCCACCATGATCACACTCACCCTCCACCATGATCACACTCACCTTCCACCATTATCACACTCACTCTCCACCATGATCCCACTCACCCTCCACCATCATCACATTCACCCTCCACCATGAACACACTCACCCTCCACCATGATCACACTCACCCTCCACCATGATCACACTCACCCTCCACCATGATCACACTCACCCTCCACCATGATCACACCCTCCACCATGATCACACTCACCCTCCACTATGATCACACTCACCCTCCACCATGATCACCCTCACCCTCCACCATGATCACACTCACCTTCCACTATGATCACACTCACCCTCCACCATGATCACACTCACCCTCCACCATGATCACACTCACCTTCCACTATGATCACACTCACCCTCCACCATGATCACACTCACCCTCCACCATGATCACACTCACCCTCCACCATGATCACACTCACCCTCCACTATGATCACACTCACCCTCCACCATGATCACACTCACCCTCCACCATGATCACACTCACCTTCCACTATGATCACATTCACCCTCCACCATGATCACACTCACCCTCCACTATGATCACACTCACCCTCCACCATGATCACACTCACCCTCTACCATGATCACACTCACCCTCCACCATGATCACACTCACTCTTCTACAATTGTATTATCTTTCCTCCATTTTCATCTCTCGTCTCTCCCATCAATACAGCTGTCACATCTTCCTCTCTCTCTCTACAGTCTTCCTCTAGTTTTCCCGAGAGACAAATTCCCTGTTCATTTTTTTCTCTCTCTCCGTGTTTTTCTCTCTTTTTCTTGGTCCCGAACCGTTTTTTATTACATGAGAGAGAGAGAGAGAGAGAGAGAGAGAGAGAGAGAGAGAGAGAGAGAGAGAGAGAGAGAGAGAGAGATAGCTAACTAACTACTGTTGTTGTGTTCAGTTGCATCGTCCCAGCTCCTGTAAGGTGTTGAGTCCGTGTGTTGTGTATTGATTGACAGGTAACTCTGTGTGTGGTGTATTGACAGATGACACTGTGTGTGTGGTATGCTGACAGGTGACAGCGTGTGTGGTACACTGATTGACAGGTGACATTAAGTGTAGTAAGAGGTGGCAGCGAGTGTGGTGAGAAGTGACAGCGTGTATGGTGAGAGGTGACAGCGTGTTTACATCATGGAAAAATAGACATTTAAACAGTATAATATGATCCTTTATTGAGAACGTATCGCCCACATAGTGGGCTTTATTATGTCACAAACAGATCTACCTAGGTGAAAGGTACGTGAGTAATTATAGGATGGAGTCACGTGGAGAATGCTCGGTAGGTTGGATCTGAACCTGCATGAGACAAACTTCCGAGTAAGGTGATAGAGACTAGGACCTTGGGTAGCTTTAAAAAGAGATTGGACAAGTATATGAGTAGACCTTCTGTAGTGTTCCTCCATTCATATGTTCTTATGTGGGATAACGATGAAGAAGTTTCTTAGCGAGGGGTTCAGCTATGATAAAGAAGCCGTTGTTTTGGTTGAAGTTGTTGGATATACAGATAAGTGATGATTCCAGGATTCTGTGGTATTGAGTGTTTTCTTCTCTGGTGATAAGTCTTTCGTTTCTGTAGTTGATTAAATGGTTGTGTGAATTTCGGTGTTGAACACAGGCATTCCTTAAATCATCCTATCTGTCTGGGTATTGGTGTTCTGAAATTCGTGTTTGGAGGTCTCTGGATGTTTCGCCCACGTATAATTTGCTACAGTCATTACAGGGATTATGTATACCCAGGCAAAGGATTGAAGCTTGTCCTGTCTATTATTGGTAATTTCGTCGTTGGTGGTGGAAGTGGAGGTAGATACTTGGAATGAGGTATTGGAAAAGATGAGTTTATTTTCCCAATGTGTCGGTATTTTATACCATTTACTTAGAATAATAGACATACAGTAAAATGGATGAAAAAATTCCTCGGTACGCCCATTGAAAGTCTTGATTTAAATATTCCTCGTTACGCCCATTGGAAGTCTTGATTTACATTGCTGTTTCCTCGATAGCTGCCCTTCACACATATTCTAGTATCCTCTGTGAAGGATGTTATAGTGATATAATTTGTATCTTTCTCATAGTTTGTTGTATGGATTAAAATCAAAGATCTGGGGTTAGTATTGTGCTTTAAGGAGCACAGCTCTTATACTCAGTAGCTATCCCTGATTTTATTTTGATCAATATTCTCTGTCCGATTTGTAAGTAGCTTCAAGATCCATCTACCTACGTTTCCAGTTTCCTTTTGCACGCATTTTGCTGGCTGTACACCGTGATTACACTTGCTGAAGATAAACAAACTTTAGATAACACAAAATGCACAAAATTTCGCAAAGTCTGTGTATGATGCGTCTGCATTCTGTTTATCTACCTGTAGTGGTCCAGCATTTGCGAGAGGTAGAAGTGTTGTACTCAAAACTTCTGTTTATTCATGATATGAATGATCATAGTGACCTGAATAAACTAAACCCGTAAAATACAAAGCTCCTGAGGAATGAGAAGTAATCTGGCGTGATCAAAGGAACACGGAGGTTATCACATTTCGTTGAACTTGAATATGCAACTTTAGTGATTCATTGTGTTCAGAAATCTTACTTCTCAGTACTCCTTGCAAATGCTTAATAATATGTGATGACTGTGCTATAAGCCTATAGATTTTTGCATTTTATGCTCTCACCGTTAAGTGTTTAGAGCATGATGGATGGCACCAATGTATTCACTCTATCCATAGGATATTAAATGCAAGTGATGGGATTTTCTTTTCCACTTTTTGAACAGAGTGCTCAGTAAGCTCAGGCCTTGAAAAGAGTTCATGGGCATGCTTTCAATGGCGTCCTGAAAGCCGAATAGAATAAAGGTTATGCCAGAAATATTTGTAGAGTTTGGTATCTTGTTCATTAAAAACGCATATTCGTGGTCATTGTATATATTATTTTGAATGACTGTAAAAAACGAATAAAAATTTTATTCAAGCTCACTTGTTGATAAAATTAGTAAATATTCCATCTTAATTGAAGACCCAAAACAGAATATGGTGTTTGATTTTAAATTTTATTTTCTACTGATGGTTTTTTCGAGCTTTCTATATTTCATTGGCCTTTTGTTAGGAAATTTTGCAAAGTGCTTTACATTTCTCTGATATGAGCTTCTTTTCTCACTTGGGAAAGTTCTCTAACTCTGTATCTTTGAACATAAAGACTGCAACTTTTAATTTCCAACCAACATTTTTTTTTATAATGGTACAAGTCCCAAGTATATTTCTCTGGTGTCACGGCACTCAGCTTGTAAAAATATTATTTATCAATACGCATTCATAAGGTCTTCATTAATAAACGGTAGTACTTGTAATAAATAACTGCCAAAGCACCAACATAAATAATTGAGGGTACACTTAACAAATAATTACCGTTATATCTACATAAGTAATTGTCACTATACTTCATAAATAATGACCAAAACAATTCTGAAAAATGTTTCGTCCAAGGCTGGACGAAAAGATGTAGCAGGATCTGATTGTTTGATTGGCAAATGGTGCCTACAACAACTCAGTGTTGAACTTTATCACGTCAACACTGAGAGGATCTTAGTCAGAATACAGACGCGCCCTGTAAACTCTGTTTACCACACTGTGAACAACAACCTATGAATAAAAATGAAAAATACGTTCACTCTCTCACCTTTAATATAAACGTCTGGCCGAGTCCTCCGTCGTAGCCAGGTAAACAGGACACCTGCAGGGAGCTGATTGTCACATCGTACGCTCGGCAATTGTGTGGAGGGTCGGGCTTTCCTGTCACAGAAAGTGAAAATATTTCATTCACACGAAATTCATGATTAAAAGGTCATAAAAAAATAATTGTGTGTTGACCGGAGAGAGGTATGGTCGCAGTGGACAGAGCAGGTGTGTGGCGGTGGTAAACAAGGGAAGGGTGTGTTTGCGGGTAGTGAGCGCGATTAAATGTTAAGGCTCCTTAAGAGTGTGTTTAGGAACAGACTGACTTGATTGGTAAATGCTATCGACAAGTAAGGTAAGGAGACAGAGTTTGCAGAGCAAGCAACGTTTCGCTCAGTTTTGAGCTTTATCAGGTCATGTATTCATGAAACCTCAACACTGGGGGAAACTATGTCATACTAAATACATTCTGAATACTGTCTCATTGCCAAGTTAAGGATCAGAATACTGAAGATGTGGTCTTGTCAGTGTGAATACATGCGTTCTTGATTACGTTAACAACTATGTCATTATATATATATTTTTTTTTGCAAGAGGAGAAAGAAGGAATCAAAGATAATGTATGCGAAAACGTATTGCCAAGCATTTTGCCAGGCGACCTGTTTTGTTAATCCTTATATGACCGGTAGCGTGTAACTTATCCAGGTGGTAAGCAGCTGACTGACTATTAAACGCATACAAGCTTATGTAGATACTGGGTATAATACTGAATGTAACAACGGTACTTGTAGTTTAACACAGAGGAGATAGCTATTAAGTATAATCTAATACATCAGTAACCACATTAACTTAACAATACCTAGTATGACTGTAATATGAGTGAGAGTGAAATGTGTATATATATATATATATATATATATATATATATATATATATATATATATATATATATAAATATATATATATATATATACACACTGATCTCTGGCTGAAGGAGACTCGAACCTAGGAACCTTAGGACAAGGTACGCAGTGCTTTACCAAGCTACCCACACTGGACAATACCTTGGCGTGCAACTTGCGCTACACGTTTGATCCAAGGCAGCCAGCTTTCAGGGAGAAGGCTTACAGCTTTTCATCTCATCCCCTGCATGCATCAGCCTTACTAGAGATTTTAACAATGCAAGGAAAAGCAGTAAGCCTTCTCCCTGGAAGCTGCCTGCATTGGATCAAACGTGTAACGCAAGCTACACGCAAATTTATTGTTCAGTGTGGGTAGATTGGTAAAACACTGCGTTCCTTGTCCTAAGGTTCGTAGGTTCGAGTCTCCTTCTGCGAGAAATTAGTGTTTGTGTATATTGCGCCTGCTCTTACGAATTCCTCATATATATATATATATATATATATATATATATATATATATATATATATATATATATGTGTGTGTGTGTGTGTGTGTGTCGTGCCGAATATGTAAAACTGGTCAATTAGCAAGAACTCATTTAAAATTAAGTCCTTTCTAAAATTTTCTCTTATACGTTTAAAGATATATTTTTTTCATTAATGTTAATGTAAAAAAAATTAATTTTGCACCAAATGAATCTTAGAAAACTTACCTAACCTTATTATAACAAGAACAATTTATTTTAGCCTAACCCAACTATATACATTTTAGATTTGTTTACAATAATTTAATATTAAACAAGCACAGTGAAATATTTTTTTCGTTAGATTCAGAATGATTTTGGCGAAATTATTGCATACACAATTTTTCCCTTGCCCTATATGGCAAGATGAGCGTTGCTATTTAAGCCAAGATCGCAAGTTCTGCATATTCGGCACGACATAAATATATAAATATATATATATATATATATATATATATATATATATATATATAAATATATATATATATATATATATATATATATATATATATATATAATGTGTGAATGTTTATTGTAATGTTGCAGTTTAAAATTGAGTCGGGAACAATCCGTTGCGCCATAAAAATAGCATTTTAAAAACATTTTTTCACATTAATAGATTTATTAACGTGAGCTAACATAGTAAACATCATTTTAAGAGTTTTTAAAGTAACTTACCACCATCGCTAAGCATTTCTTAAGCGTATTTTAGGTAAGCAGAAATTTTATTTACATTATTTAATATCAACGAAATCTTAATATCTCATGTTTTTTTTTGACAAAGCATTTACACTTCTCTTGAATAGCAAAACGCTTATTAATTATTATATAAGCTAACATTACAAGATGTGCTTAAAAAAAGCATAGTGTATTGGGAAAGATGAACACACCACACACACACACACACACACACACACACACACACACACACACACACACACACACACACACACACAAACACACACAAAACAGATTTAAATAATCAGGACACGTCCACACCCTCACGCAAACACATTGACGATTTCAACCAGTGTAGTGACGAGTATAATGAATTTTGATGGACACTTTTATTCATTGCGCTGGAAATAGTTCCACTGGTTGCATTTCCTATTCTATTAATTTTACTAATGCATTTTTCACGTCCTCTCATGCTACAGAGGTTTATAGCAAAAATACAGAACTTTTTTTCGGAGGCATTGGGCCAACTTGGGACTGTCCCAGTGCCTGGAGGAAACCCCATATATATATATATATATATATATATATATATATATATATATATATATATATATATATATATATATATATATATATATATATATATATATATATATATATATATATAGGTAGTAGGTTGGTAGACAGCAACCGCCCAGGGAGGTACTACCGTCCTGCCAAGTGAGTGTAAAACGAAAGCCTGTAATTGTTTTACATGATGGTAGGATTGCTGGTGTCTTTTGTCTATCTCATAAATATGCAAGATTACAGGTAAGTCTTGCTATTTCTACTTACACTTAAGTCACACTACACATACATGTACAAGCATATATATACACACCCCTCTGGGTTTTCTTCTATTTTCTTTCTAATTCTTGTTCTTGTTTATTTCCTCTTATCTCCATGGGGAAGTGGAACAGAATTCTTCCTTTGTAAGCCATGCGTGTCGTAAGAGGCGACTAAAATGCCAGGAGCAAGGGGCTAGTAACCCCTTCTCCTCTATATATTACTAAATTTAAAAGGAGAAACTTTAGTTTTTTTCTTTTGGGCCCCCCCGCCTCGGTGGGATACGGCTGGTATGTTGAAAGAAGAAAGAATATATATATTTATATATATATATATATATATATATATATATATATATATATATATATATATATATATATATATATTGCGCATAATATATACATATACATTATATGCAAACCATCGCAGACAGGCTTTCTCTTAGAGAGAGCCAGGACTAGGCGACAGGCCCACTCTGCGCTATTCTGAGAAAAAACTTCCCCTCCTTCAGTTGCAACCTTGCAACATTGCAACATTGCATAGTTCGTGATGACGCACTGAGAAGTGCGAAAGTACTTGAACTAAAGATTTTATATATATATATATATATATATATATATATATATATATATATATATATATATATATATATATATATATATATATATATATATATATATATATATATATATATATATATATATATATATATATATATATATATATATACATATATATATATATATATATATATATATATATATATATATATATATATATATATATATATATATATATATATATATATATATATATATATATATATATATATATATATATATATATATATATATATATATATATATGTGTGTATATATATATGTATATATATTTGTGTGTGTGTGAAAACAGGAAATGAAACCCGAACGTTTTCATGTGATTACATACCTATCATCAGGTGAAGATATGTAAGAACATAAAATCGCTCAGGTTTTATTTCCTTTTTTCGCTGATAGTTTTCATATTTGCATACTACATTCCTTGTAGAAGCTGTGATATCCTTTATTTAGGACAAACTGGTAAGTCACGAGAGTTAAACAGTACAAATAATCAATAACTACTGGACAATGAAACAGTACTTTGTCCCTTCATGTGAATGGACACATATCATTGCGCAGATTGGACTAATGTCAAATAATTACTTCCACATTATTCTATAGTTCAATGACATATTGTGTAATCGTCACTTATTAAGCATGATGCAAAGTATATTTCAAGTTTGAGTTGTTGAGTTTATAAACTTGACATTTTTATATTCCAGAATATTGTTCATTTATATAACGATGTAGTAAAGACACGAAGATTCAGTAGTATAATACCTGATATTGTCAAAATCAGTTAATTAAAAAAAACAAATATAATAAAACATTTTTCATTTTTAAACGTCTAAAAGAAAATCTGATAATTTGTGATACATAAATATTTACAGTTCTTAACGCAGTCACTTAACGCAGTTCGCTTTTAAACTAGAAAAAATATTGGATAGTAAAATCAAAATATTGCTCTATATATGACGAGTGCAATTGTAAAATTGTTTATACAGCTGATTTTTTATAGTTAGTTTATCCAGTTGTAGTGGTGCCTTCATTAATATATATATATATATATATATATATATATATATATATATATATATATATATATATATATATATATATATATATATATATATATATATATATATATATATATATATATATATATATATATATATATATATATATATATATATATATATATATATATATATATTTATTTTTTTTATTATTATCACACCGGCCGATTCCCACCAAGGCAGGGTGGCCCGAAAAAGAAAAACTTTCACCATCATTCACTCCATCACTGTCTTGCCAGAAGGGTGCTTTACACTACAGTTTTTAAACTGCAACATTAACACCCCTCCTTCAGAGTGCAGGCACTGTACTTCCCATCTCCAGGACTCAAGTCCGGCCTGCCGGTTTCCCTGAATCCCTTCATAAATGTTACTTTGCTCACACTCCAACAGCACGTCAAGTATTAAAAACCATTTGTCTCCATTCACTCCTATCAAACACGCTCATGCATACCTGCTGGAAGTCCAAGCCCCTCGCACACAAAACCTCCTTTACCCCCTCTCTCCAACCTTTCCTAGGACGACCCCTACCCCGCCTTCCTTCCACTACAGACTGATACACTCTTGAAGTCATTCTGTTTCGCTCCATTCTCTCTACATGTCCGAACCACCTCAACAACCCTTCCTCAGCCATCTGGACAACAGTTTTGGTAATCCCGCACCTACTCCTAACTTCCAAACTACGAATTCTCTGCATTATATTCACACCACACATTGCCCTCAGACATGACATCTCCACTGCCTCCAGCCTTCTCCTCGCTGCAACATTCATCACCCATGCTTCACACCCATATAAGAGCGTTGGTAAAACTATACTCTCATACATTCCCCTCTTTGCCTCCAAGGACAAAGTTCTTTGTCTCCACAGACTCCTAAGTGCACCACTCACTCTTTTTCCCTCATCAATTCTATGATTCACCTCATCTTTCATAGACCCATCCGCTGACACGTCCACTCCCAAATATCTGAATACATTCACCTCCTCCATACTCTCTCCCTCCAATCTGATATTCAATCTTTCATCACCTAATCTTTTTGTTATCCTCATAACCTTACTCTTTCCTGTATTCACCTTTAATTTTCTTCTTTTGCACACCCTACCAAATTCATCCACCAATCTCTGCAACTTCTCTTCAGAATCTCCCAAGAGCACAGTGTCATCAGCAAAGAGCAGCTGTGACAACTCCCACTTTGTGTGTGATTCTTTATCTTTTAACTCCACGCCTCTTGCCAAGACCCTCGCATTTACTTCTCTTACAACCCCATCTATAAATATATTAAACAACCACGGTGACATCACACATCCTTGTCTAAGGCCTACTTTTACTGGGAAAAAATTTCCCTCTTTCCTACATACTCTAACTTGAGCCTCACTATCCTCGTAAAAACTCTTCACTGCTTTCAGTAACCTACCTCCTACACCATACACTTGCAACATCTGCCACATTGCCCCCCTATCCACCCTGTCATACGCCTTTTCCAAATCCATAAATGCCACAAAGACCTCTTTAGCCTTATCTAAATACTGTTCACTTATATGTTTCACTGTAAACACCTGGTCCACACACCCCCTACCTTTCCTAAAGCCTCCTTGTTCATCTGCTATCCTATTCTCCGTCTTACTCTTAATTCTTTCAATTATAACTCGACCATACACTTTACCAGGTACACTCAACAGACTTATCCCCCTATAATTTTTGCACTCTCTTTTATCCCCTTTGCCTTTATACAAAGGAACTATGCATGCTCTCTGCCAATCCCTAGGTACCTTACCCTCTTCCATACATTTATTAAATAATTGCACCAACCACTCCAAAACTATATCCCCACCTGCTTTTAACATTTCTATCTTTATCCCATCAATCCCGGCTGCCTTACCCCCTTTCATTTTACCTACTGCCTCACGAACTTCCCCCACACTCACAACTGGCTCTTCCTCACTCCTACAAGATGTTATTCCTCCTTGCCCTATACACGAAATCACAGCTTCCCTATCTTCATCCACATTTAACAATTCCTCAAAATATTCCCTCCATCTTCCCAATACCTCTAACTCTCCATTTAATAACTCTCCTCTCCTATTTTTAACTGACAAATCCATTTGTTCTCTAGGCTTTCTTAACTTGTTAATTTCACTCCAAAACTTTTTCTTATTTTCAACAAAATTTGTTGATAACATCTCACCCACTCTCTCATTTGCTCTCTTTTTACATTGCTTCACCACTCTCTTAACCTCTCTCTTTTTCTCCATATACTCTTCCCTCCTTGCATCACTTCTACTTTGTAAAAACTTCTCATATGCTAACTTTTTCTCCCTTACTACTCTCTTTACATCATCATTCCACCAATCGCTCCTCTTCCCTCCTGCACCCACTTTCCTGTAACCACAAACTTCTGCTGAACACTCTAACACTACATTTTTAAACCTACCCCATACCTCTTCGACCCCATTGCCTATGCTCTCATTAGCCCATCTATCCTCCAATAGCTGTTTATATCTTACCCTAACTGCCTCCTCTTTTAGTTTATAAACCTTCACCTCTCTCTTCCCTGATGCTTCTATTCTCCTTGTATCCCATCTACTTTTTACTCTCAGTGTAGCTACAACTAGAAAGTGATCTGATATATCTGTGGCCCCTCTATAAATATGTACATCCTGAAGTCTACTCAACAGTCTTTTATCTACCAATACATAATCCAACAAACTACTGTCATTTCGCCCTACATCATATCTTGTATACTTATTTATCCTCTTTTTCTTAAAATATGTATTACCTATAACTAAACCCCTTTCTATACAAAGTTCAATCAAAGGGCTCCCATTATCATTTACACCTGGCACCCCAAACTTACCTACCCCACCCTCTCTAAAAGTTTCTCCTACTTTAGCATTCAGGTCCCCTACCACAATTACTTTCTCACTTGGTTCAAAGGCTCCTATGCATTCACTTAACATCTCCCAAAATCTCTCTCTCTCCTCAGCATTCCTCTCTTCTGCAGGTGCATACACACTTATTATGACCCACTTCTCGCATCCAACCTTTACTTTAATCCACATAATTCTTGAATTTACACATTCATATTCTCTTTTCTCCTTCCATAACTGATCATTTAACATTACTGCTACCCCTTCCTTTGCTCTAACTCTCTCAGATACTCCAGATTTAATCCCATTTATTTCCCCCCACTGAAACTCTCCTACCCCCTTCAGCTTTGTTTCGCTTAGGGCCAGGACATCCAACTTCTTTTCATTCATAACATCAGCACTCATCTGTTTCTTGTCATCCGCACTACATCCACGCACATTTAAGCATCCCAGTTTTATAAAGTTTTTCTTCTTCTCTTTTTTAGTAAGTGTCTAAAGGAGAAGGGGTTACTAGCCCATTGCTCCCGGCATTTTAGTCGCCTCATACAACACGCATGGCTTAAGGAGGAAAGATTCTTTTCCACTTCCCCATGGACAATAGAAGAAATAAAGAAGAACAAGAGCTATTTAGAAAAAGGAGAAAAACCTAGATGTATGTATATATATATATGCATGTGCGTGTCTGTGAAGTGTGACCAAAGTGTAAGTAGGAGTAGCAAGATATCCCTGTTATCTAGCGTGTTTATGAGACAGAAAAAGAAACCAGCAATCCTACCATCATGCAAAACAGTTACAGGTTTCTGTTTCACAGTCATCTGGCAGGACGGTAGTACTTCCCTGGGTGGTTGCTGTCTACCAACCAGGGAAGTATTATTATCACACTGCCGATTCCCACCAAGGCAGGGTGGCCCGAAAAAGAAAAACTTTCACCATCATTCACTCCATCACTGTCTTGCCAGAAGGGTGCTTTACACTACAGTTTTTAAACTGCAACATTAACACCCCTCCTTCAGAGTGCAGACACTGTACTTCCCATCTCCAGGACTCAAGCCCGGCCTGCCGGTTTCCCTGAACCCCTTCATAAATGTTACTTTGCTCACACTTCAACAGGACGTCAAGTATTAAAAACCATTTGTCTCCATTCACTCCTATCAAACACGCTCAAGCATGCCTGCTGGAAGTCCAAGCCCCTCGCACACAAAACCTCCTTTACCCCCTCCCTCCAACCTTTCCTAGGACGACCCCTACCCCGCCTTCCTTCCAGTATAGACTGATACACTCTTGAAGTCACTCTGTTTCGCTCCATTCTCTCTACATTTCCGAACCACCTCAACAACCCTTCCTCAGCCCTCTGGACACCAGTTTTGGTAATCCCGCACCTACTCCTAACTTCCAAACTACGAATTCTCTGCATTATATTCACACCACACATTGCCCTCAGACATGACATCTCCACTGCCTCCAGCCTTCTCCTCGCTGCAACATTCATCACCCATGCTTCACACCCATATAAGAGCGTTGGTAAAACTATACTCTCATACATTCCCCTCTATGCCTCCAAGGACAAAGTTCTTTGTCTCTACAGACTCCTAAGTGCACCACTCACCCTTTTCCCCTCATCAATTCTATGATTCACCTCATCTTTCATAGACCCATCCGCTGACACGTCCACTCCCAAATATCTGAATACATTCACCTCCTCCATACTCTCTCCCTCCAATCTGATATCCAATCTTTCATCACCTAATCTTTTTGTTATCCTCATAACCTTACTCTTTCCAGTATTCACTTTTAATTTTCTTCTTTTGCACACCCTACCAAATTCATCCACCAATCTCTGCAACTTCTCTTCAGAATCTCCCAAGAGCACAGTGTCATCAGCAAAGAGGAACTGTGACAACTCCCACTTTATGTGTGATCCTTTATCTTTTAACTCCACGCCTCTTACCAAGACCCTCGCAGTTACTTCTCTTACAACCCCATCTATAAATATATTAAACAACCATGGTGACATCACACATCCTTGTCTAATTCCTACTTTTACTGGGAAATAATTTCCCTCTTTCCTACATACTCTAACTTGAGCCTCACTATCCTCGTAAAAACGCTTCACTGCTTTCAGTAACCTACCTCCTACACCATACACCTGCAACATCTGCCACATTGCCCCCCTATCCACCCTGACATACGCCTTTTCCAAATCCATAAATGCCACAAAGACCTCTTTAGCCTTATCTAAATACTGTTCTCTTATATGTTTCACTGTAAACGCCTGGTCCACACTACCCCCTAGATATAGATATATATATATATATATATATATATATATATATATATATATATATATATATATATATATATATATATATATATATATATATATATATTATATATATATATATATATATATATATATATATATATATATATATATATATATATATATATATATATATATATGTATATATATATATTTATATATATATATATATATATATATATATATATATATATATATATATATATATATATATATATATATATATATATATATATATATATATATATATATATATATATATATATATATATATATATATATCTATATAAGGGGCAGACGCCAGTCGTATAAAGTTACAGTGTGTAAATAGGTGTTCCTCTATTATAGTATGGACGCGCACCACTGAATCTACTCATCACTTCACTTTTAAGGCTCCCACATTAAGGCTCTCTTCATAATTATTTTAAATGATTCACTAGGGGGGATACTGACATGTGGCCATAAAATTTAATCTTCCAGTTTGCGTTTCCTAAGAACAGCCGGGTTTTTTTTTTTTTAATCCAGAAAAGAGGTTAATTAATTTTAATTATCTTAGGGTCATTTGCATTTTAACGGGGCCCCCTCCTTTGCTAAACTGTGATGTCCAAGCGGTTAATGCTATTCTATCTTTTTTTTTAACAAACAGTAATAAATATTAACTTTTATTTTTAATGTCAATGTGGTGTATGCCAGACACACATTAACAGTGATCTTCCAACAAGCATTTATCACAGAGAAAGGATGCGATAAAGCTCAGGGAGCAGGGAAAGGGTGGATCTAGTAGCGATCAAGGTAGAGGCGAGGCCAAGAGTTGGGACCCGACACTGTACTCACCTATTTGAGTACAAATAGGCGAGCACAGTGTTTGAGTCCTTCTCAAGCATGATATATCACTAGTCAATAGTTCATGTTAATTTTTTTAGGCGTGTATCTAAGATATCACTGCGGATTTCATACACCAGATTTTTTGTGAAGTATCATCACTAAGAATAATACCTTGAGTTGCTTTAAAATTTCATTAGACATATATATGGGTAAGACGTTCCTCTCATGGGGCACTAGAGCTACTGCAGTCTTCTATTATATTTTTACAAGTATATAAAATAATGTGGACTGCATATGATTAGGCTTGCTGGGTACACAAAATATAATTGGTATAAACACTTACCAATTAATTACTGAAAGACAATGCTGATGAAACACATACTAACACTACCCCTACAGCTAGTATTTACGATGGCCAACGCAAAACTACTGTACGTTATAGGTAAGCGTTACTCAGCTAAGATGTGTTGTCGTAAAGGATTCATTGAAGTCCTCTATTTTTCCGTCCTGGATGCCAAATTGTAAAGGGCTTTCAACACTATTTATTCCAATTATTCAGCAGGAACGTATCAGCAATTTCTAAATTATGGATTGAGGCCGATATACACCAACTGACCTTCGAGAACGCCTAGTTACATTGCACAATTCAGTCCAGTGTTCACACATTAAATTCAATATGGCGTCCTCCCTGCCGTCACTCCGCAGCTCTTCTATACCCCCCCCCCCTTCACTTAAAATTTCTCGAAGGGTCCAAATAGCATCACATTTTAATACACAATTATTATATTATTCATTTATATGTTCTACATTTAGGAAATTATTTGAAAAACTTTCCTACACATATAGTTCGAATGGTTGGGTATTTGTAGGAGCTGCAGAGGGCCTACTGCAGCAGTCATCTTTTCTTATGATTTAGAATATCAAGATTTTCGGGGTACCAGAATGTTGTATTGAAGTAGAAACCCAGTTTTTACATTACACCATTATAAAAATATTGAAATGTAATAGGGAAAAGAGGGTTGAAAAAAGAATGGATGTAGGTACGAAGAAAGGAGAGTTGAAAAATAATGGAGGTAAGTAGGAAGAACGGAATGTTGAAAAGCAATGGAGGTAGGCAGGAAGAAAGGAGTGTTGAAAATAGAGGTAGGTAGGAAGAAGGGAAGTTTAAAAAAAATAATGGAGGTAGATAGGAAGAAGCGAGTTGAAAAATAATGGAGGTAAGTAGGAAGAACGGAATGTTGAAAAGCAATGGAGGTAGGCAGGAAGAAGGGAGTGTTGAAAATAGAGGTAGGTAGGAGGAAGGGAAGTTTAAAAAAAATAATGGAGGTAGATAGGAAGAAGAGAGTTGAAAAATAATGGAGGTAGATAGGAAGAATGAAGAGCTGAAAAATAATGTTGGTACGGGAAAGGCAGGACTGAAAAAAATCAAGTTAATATAAATACTGAGCAAGTTCAAAGGACGAGAAACCTTATATTGCTGCACACGAGGAAAAAAAATGGGGGCAGTGTTTTGTTCATCCGAGAATCATGTGTACATATTACCGACCAGTTACACGGGTGTATGTCTTCACGTATGTTTCTGTTATATCACTCATATTCCACTAGTTTTTTCCAGGTATTTTTCTACTATTTCGTCTTTCACTCATTTTCATTAGATTTTTCCTCAATTTTATATTCCACTCATTTTTCCTCTGATCTTGTCCCCAAAATTTCCCTCTCAGTCGTTTTCTATTTGGTTTTACCATAGACTTTTAACATTTCTCACCAATATTCATTGTACTCAGCCATACACTCTGCCATACACTCAAATATTTCTACCATTTTCCTCTTTTTATACCCTAATCTTCGTGTCTCGCAGCGAGTGAAACAAGTCAGCTGTTTGTGGGCTTCAGTTTCTGGGGATCCCGATTTCTATTAAAGAAAATTTTTAAATCGCACAAAAATGATCTTGCATAACCTAATTTATCTGCGTTCTTCCTAATATTGTAAATAACACAACTTTAGTTAGTACTAATGCAGTGAAATCAATTATTTTCGGATGCCACGTCTGGGTTTTAACGGAGTTAGAGCAAAAATGAATATTACACTCTTTATGTTTGGCTGAATTGTCTATTACAAACAAGTCAAGATAACCAGTGTTGCCTACGAAGCCTCCAGCTTCTGTGTCCCAAAAAAGGTCTAGAAATACTGTGGCCTTCTGCATCATCACAGTAGGTTGGTACACCCTCGTCAAGTGAGGAAGTGTGTACTTCAGTTCCAGAAAAAGTTTGGCAGTAAATTCGCTATTGAAACCAGGAGGTAAAGAGAAGTAAGATTTGGGTAAGATGTGCGTTTTTCCAGGCATTACACTCTGTTGACTTTTGCTCTATCTGAACCTCTACATAATTAATATTTATAAAAGGTTAGGCTAAGGTAAATTTACCTATACTTATGTGTACTTTATTTATAAACAAATGGTTCCATTTGAGAGTAGGGGGCATACCAGAATCTCCACACATGATTAAATCCAAGAACAGGATACTTAGACAACTCCACCTCTGACATGCCAAATACATTAAAGATTTCATAGCTTTCCCGTAGACATTAAATCACTCGAGCTCTGTATGTTGTATGCAGATATATTTTTCGTGTCACCTGTAATCGATGTAATAATATTATTAGATTGAAGTCATTCACTTAGAGTTTAGATTTTTTTAAATATCTGTGTACGATTCCAGAAAATCGGATTGAACGATTGTAAACAAAACAAGGAATAGGCGTGGTTCGAACCTGCGGCTAGGAAGCCCAGAACCAACACTCTAAGAAAATGAACCATAATAGTTACAATACGATTCTTCCCCTAGGTAAATACTACAGAGGGAACATGGGACGGCACTGTGACCACAGATACAGATTTTACCGTTATAATGGTAATAGAATTATTATCACATAATGGATAAAGAAAATGTTATTCACACCAATCCTGAAATAATTTCACGACGTGAAAATCTGCACCAGTATGTCTGCTGCAAATATTTAAACTCGAATTCCTTTGAAGACATCAGAGGCAGCCCTGATTACCCCATGCCGCCCCACATCCTTCTGGCCCTTTCAAGACCTGCAATTTTCATCAGTGATAAAACTCACTCGTAAATGATATGAGGAACAGCAGAGAGAGCAGCAGCTGATGCAGCTGCAGTTGCAGCAGTCGTTGATGCACCTTCAGCGAGAGTAGAGGCAGTAGGAGAATCGGTATCAGCAGCGGCAGCAGGAATGTCGACAGTAGAGGCAGGTGCAGCAGCAGCTGCAGCAGTAACATCAGCACCAGCAGCAACAGCAGCTGTAACATTAAGGCAGTAGTGGCGGTTTGCTTTTTTTGTGTTTTTATCTGCCCATCCTGCATCTCTTGTTTCTTGTCTCTTTGCAATTTCCCGTGTTTCTTGCTCCCTTCTTCCCGTGTTTCTTACCCACTTCTTCCCGTGTTCCTTGATCCCTTCCACCTGCTTTTCTTGCTCCCTTCTTCCCGTGTATCTTGCTCCGTTGTTCCCGTGTTTCTCGCTCCCTTCCCTTCTTCCCGTGTTTCTTGCTCCCTTCTTTCAGTCTTTCTTGCGCCTCTTCGTTGCTCCTTCGCCTAGGACAGCTTTGAAAGTCCACCTTCCAACACTGACGATGAAACACAGACGAGACCGAAACGTCGACCTAAGTTTCTTCTTACCTGCGCCTTATTTGTGTAGTAATGATGTCATAGATGCACCAGTGTCATGATGGTGAGTGACACTGCGCCAGTGTCATGATGGTGAGTGACTGCGCCAGTGTCATGATGGTGAGTGACTGCGCCAGTGTCATGATGGTGAGTGACACTGCGCCAGCGTCATGATGGTGAGTGACACTGCGCCAGTGTCATGATGGTGAGTGACTGCGCCAGTGTCATGATGGTGAGTGACACTGCGCCAGCGTTATGATAGTGAGTGACACTGCGGCAGTGTCATGATGGTGAGTGATACTGCGCCAGTGTCATGATGGTGAGTGACACTGCGCCAGTATCATGATGGTGAGTGACACTGCGCCAGTGTCATGATTGTGAGTGACATTGCGCCAGTATCATGATGGTGAGTGACACTGCGCCAGTATCATGATGGTGAGTGACACTGCGCCAGTATCATGATGGTGAATGACACTGCGCCAGTATCATGATGGTGAATGACACTGCGCCAGTGTCATGATGGTGAGTGACTGCGCCAGTGCCATGATGGTGAGTGACACTGCGCCAGCGTCATGATGGTGAGCGACACTGCGTCAGCGTCATGATGGTGAGTGACACTGCGCCAGTGTCATGATGGTGAGTGACTGCCCCAGTGTCATGATGGTGAGTGACACTGCGTCAGTGTCATGATTGTGGGTGACATTGCGCCAGTGTCATGATTGTGAGTGACATTGCGCCAGTATCATGATGGTGAGTGACACTGCGCAGGTGTCATGATGGTGAATGACACTGCGCCAGTGTCATGATGGTGAGTGGTACTGCGCCAGTGTCATGATGGTGAATGACATTGCGCCAATGTCATGATTGTGAGTGACACTGCGCCAGTGTCATGATGGTGAGTGACACTGCGCCAGTGTCATGATGGTGAGTGGTACTGCGCCAGTGTCATGATGGTGAATGACACTGCGCCAGTGTCATGATGGTGAGTGACTGCGCCAGTGTCATGATGGTGAGTGACACTGCGCCAGTGTCACGATGGTGAGTGACTGCGCCAGTGTCATGATGGTGAGTGACACTGCGCCAGTGTCATGATGGTAAGTTACACTGCGCCAGTGTCATGATGGTGAGTGACACTGCGCCAGTGTCATGATGGTGAGTGACACTGCGTCAGTGTCATGATTGTGAGTGACATTGCGCCAGTGTCATGATTGTGAGTGACATTGCGCCAGTATCATGATGGTGAATGACACTGCGCCAGTGTCATGATGGTGAATGACACTGCGCCAGTGTCATGATGGTGAGTGGTACTGCGCCAGTGTCATGATGGTGAATGACATTGCGCGAGTGTCATGACTGTGAGTGACATTGCGCCAGTATCATGATGGTGAATGACACTGCGCCAGTGTCATGATGGTGAATGACACTGCGCCAGTGTCATGATGGTGAGTGGTACTGCGCCAGTGTCATGATGGTGAATGACATTGCGCGAGTGTCATGACTGTGAGTGACATTGCGCCAGTATCATGATGGTGAATGACACTGCGCCAGTGTCATGATAGTGAATATCATTGCGCCAGTGTCACGATTGTGAGTGACACTGCGCCAGTGTCATGATGGTGAATGACATTGCGCCAGTGTCATGAGTGTGAGTGACACTGCGCCAGTGTCATGATGGTGAGTGACACTGCACCAGTGTTATGATGGTGAGTGGTACTGCGCCAGTGTCATAATGGTGATTGGTACTACGCCAGTGTCAAGATGGTGACTGACACTGCGCCAGTGTCATGATGGTGACTGACACTGCGCCAGCATCATGATGGTGAGTGACACTGCGCCAGTGTCATGATGGTGATTGGTACTGCGCCAGTGTCATGATGGTGAGTGACACTGTGCCAGTGTCATAATGGTGACTGGTACTGCGCCAGTGTCATGATGGAGACTGACACTGCGCCAGTGTCACGATGGTGACTGACACTGCGCCAGAGTCATGATGGTGAGTGGTACTGCCCCAGTGTCATGATGGTGATTGTTACTGCGCCAGTGTCATGATGGTGAGTGACACTGCGCCAGTGTCATGATGGGGACTGACACTGCGCCAGTGTCATGATGGTGAGTGACTGCGCCAGTGTCATGATGGTGAGTGACACTGCGCCAGCTTCATGATGGTGAGTGACAATGCGCCAGTGTCATGATGGTGAGTGACACTGCTCCAGTGTTATGACGGTGAGTGACACTGCGCCAGTATCATGACGGTGAGTGACACTGCGCCAGTGTCATGATTGTGAGTGACATTGCGCCAGTATCATGATGGTGAGTGACACTGCGCCAGTATCATGATGGTGAGTGACACTGCGCCAGTGTCATGATGGCGAGTGACACTGCGCCAGCGTCATGATGGTGAGTGACACTGCGCCAGCGTCATGATGATGAGTGACTGCGCCAGTGTCATGATGGTGAGTGACATTGCGCCAGTGTCATGATGGTAAGTGACACTGCGCCAGTGTCATGATGGTGAGTGACACTGCGCCAGTGTCATGATGGAGAGTGACACTGCGTCAGTGTCATGATTGTGAGTGACATTGCGCCAGTGTCATGATTGTGAGTGACATTGCGCCAGTATCATGATGGTGAATGACACTGCGCCAGTGTCATGATGGTGAATGACACTGCGCCAGTGTCATGATGGTGAGTGGTACTGCGCCAGTGTCATGATGGTGAATGACATTGCGCCAGTGTCATGATTGTGAGTGACACTGCGCCAGTGTCATGATGGTGAATGACATTGCGCCAGTGTCATGATTTTGAGTGACACTGCGCCAGTGTCATGATGGTGAGTGACACTGCACCAGTGTCATGATGGTGAGTGGTACTGCGCCAGTGTCATAATTGTGATTGGTACTGCGCCAGTGTCATGATGGTGAGTGATACTGCGCCAGTGTCATGATGGTGAATGACATTGCGCCAGTGTCATGATTGTGAGTGACACTGCGCCAGTGTCATGATGGTGAATGACATTGCGCCAGTGTCATGATTGTGAGTGACACTGCGCCAGTGTCATGATGGTGAGTGACACTGCACCAGTGTCATGATGGTGAGTGGTACTGCGCCAGTGTCATAATTGTGATTGGTACTGCGCCAGTGTCATGATGGTGAGTGATACTGCGCCAGTGTCATGATGGTGACTGACACTGCGCCAGTGTCATGATGGTGAGTGACTGCGCCAGTGTCATGATGGTGAGTGACACTGCGCCAGCTTCATGATGGTGAGTGACACTGCGCCAGTGTCATGATGGTGAGTGACACTGCGCCAGTGTCATGATTGTGAATGACACTGCGTCAGTGTCATGATTGTGAGTGACATTGCACCAGTATCATGATGGTAAGTGACACTGCGCCAGCGTCATGATGGTGAGTGACACTGCGCCAGTATCATGATGGTGAGTGACACTGCGCCAGTGTCGTGATTGTGTGTGACATTGCACCAGTATCATGATGGTAAGTGACACTGCGCCAGCGTCATGATGGTGAGTGACACTGCGCCAGTGTCATGATGGTGAGTGACACTGCGCCAGTGTCATGATTGTGAGTGACATTGCGTCAGTGTCATGATTGTGAGTGACATTGCGCAAGTGTCTTGATTGTGAGTGACATTGCGGCAGTATCATGATGGTGAGTGACACTGCGCCAGTGTCATGACGGTGAATGACACTGCGCCAGTGTCATGATGGTGAGTGGTACTGCGCCAGTGTCATGATGGTGAATGAAATTGCGCCAGTGTCATGATTGTGAGTGACACTGCGCCAATGTCATGATGGTGAATGATATTGCGCCAGTGTCATGATGGTGAGTGACTGCGCCAGTGTCATGATGGTGAGTGACACTGCGCCAGTGTCATGATGGTGAGTGACACTGCGCCAGTGTCATGATGGTGAATGACACTGCGCCAGTGTCATGATGGTGAGTGACTGCGCCAGTGTCATGATGGTGAGTGACACTGCGCCAGTGTCATGATGGTAAGTGACACTGCTCCAGTGTCATGATGGTGAGTGACACTGCGCCAGTGTCATGATGGTGAGTGACACTGCGCCAGTGTCATGATTGTGAGTGACATCGCGCCAGTGTCATGATTGTGAGTGACATTGCGCCAGTATCATGATGGTAAGTGACACTGCGCCAGTGTCATGATGGTGAATGACACTGCGCCAGTGTCATGATGGTGAGTGGTACTGCGCCAGTGTCATGATGGTGAATGACATTGCGCCAGTGTCATGATTGTGAGTGACTCTGCGCCAGTGTCATGATGGTGAGTGACAGAGCGCCAGTGTCATGATGGTGAGTGGTACTGCGCCAGTGTCATAATGGTGATTGGTACTGCGCCAGTGTCATGATGGTGACTGACACTGCGCCAGTGTCATGATGGTGACTGACACTGCGCCAGCGTCATGATGGTGACTGACACTGCGCCAGTGTCATGATGGTGATTGGTACTGCGCCAGCGTCATGATGGTGAGTGACACTGTGCCAATGTCATAATGGTGACTGGTACTGCGCCAGTGTCATGATGGTGACTGACACTGCGCCAGTGTTATGATGGTGACTGGCACTGCGCCAGTGTCATGATGGTGAGTGGTACTACGCCAGAGTCATGATGGTAAGTGACACTGCTCCAGTGTCATGATGGTGAGTGACACTGCGCCAGTGTCATGATGGTGAGTGACACTGCGCCAGTGTCATGATGGTGAGTGACACTGCGCCAGTGTCATGATGGTGATTGGTACTGCGCCAGCGTCATGATGGTGAGTGACACTGTGCCAATGTCATAATGGTGACTGGTACTGCGCCAGTGTCATGATGGTGACTGACACTGCGCCAGTGTTATGATGGTGACTGGCACTGCGCCAGTGTCATGATGGTGAGTGGTACTACGCCAGTGTCATGATGGTAAGTGACACTGCTCCAGTGTCATGATGGTGAGTGACACTGCGCCAGTGTCATGATGGTGAGTGACACTGCGCCAGTGTCATGATGGTGAGTGACACTGCGCCAGTGTCATGATGGTGAGTGACACTGCGCCAGTGTCATGATGGTGAGTGACACTGCGCAAGTGTCATGATGGTGAATGACACTGCGCCAGTATCATGATGGTGAGTTACACTGCGCCAGTGTCATGATGGTGAATGACACTGCGCCAGTGTCGTGATGGTGAGTCGTACTGCACCAGCGCTATGATGGTGAGTGGTACTGCAACAGCGCTATGATGGTGGGTGGTACTGCACCAGTGTCATGAAGGTGAGTGGCAGTGTGCCAGTGCTATGATGATGAGTAGCACTGCGTCAGTGTCATGATGGTGAGTGGGAGTGCGTCAGTGCCGTGATAGTGAGTGGCACTGCACTAGTGTCATGATGGTGAGTGGCAATGCGCCTGTGCCATGATGGTGAGTGACAGTGCGCCAGTGCCATGATGGTGAGTGGCACTGCTTTAGCGCTATGATTGTGAGTGGCACTGCGTCAGTGCCATGATATTGGGTAGCACTTCATCAGAGCTATGATGGGGGCAGTGTGCCAGTGCCATGATGGTGAGTGGCACTGCGTCAGTGCCCTGAGGGTGAGTGGCACTGCGTCAGTGCCATGATGGTGAGTAGCACTTCATCAGTGCTATGATGGTGGGGGCAGTGTGCCAGTGCCATAATGTGAGTGGCAGTGCGTCAGTGCCATGCTGGTGAGTGGCACTGTTCCAGTGTCATGATGATGAGTGGCACTGTGCCAGTGCCATCATGGTGAGTGACATTTGTTTTTCTGATAGTGCTTTACTTGTTTCGTGCCCACTTTTGTTACTTCTCGTGTTTATTACTGCCTTGGTTTCCCTTCTTTTTCTGTTAAACTGCTTTCCTGTCCTTGCTGCTACCCTGCCCTTGCTGCTTTCCTGCCCTTACTGCTTTCCAGTCCTTGCTGATACCCTGCTCTTGTTGCTTTCCTGCCCTTACTGCTTTCCTGTCCTTGTTGCTACCCTGCCCTTGCTGCTTTCCTGCCCTTGCTGCTTTCCTGTCCTTGCTGCTACCCTGCCCTTGCTGCTTTCTTGCCCTTACTGCTTTCCTGTTCTTGTTGCTACCCTGCCTTTGCTGCTTTCCTGCCCTTGCTGCTTTCCTGTCCTTGCTGCTATCCTGCCCTTGCTGCTTTCCTGCCCTTGCTGCTTTCCTGCCCTTGCTGCTTTCCTGTCCTTGCTGCTTTCCTGTCCTTGCTGCTACCCTGCCATTGCTGCTTTCCTGTCATTGCTGCTTCCCTGTCCTTGCTGCTTCCATGTCCTTGCTGCTTCCTTGTCTCTGCTGCTTCCTTGTCCCTGCTGCTTCCTTGTCATTGCTGCTTCCCTGTCCTTGCTGCTTCCCTGTCCTTGCTGCTTCCTTATCCTTGCTGCTTCCCTGTCCTTGCTGCTTCACTGTCCTTGCTGCTTCCCTGTCCTTGCTGCTTCCCTGTCCTTGCTGCTTCCTTGTCCTTGCTGCTTCCCTGTCCTTGCTGCTTCACTGTCCTTGCTGCTTCCCTGTCCTTGCTGCTTCCTTATCCTTGCTGCTTCCCTGTCCTTGCTGCTTCCTTATCCTTGCTGCTTCCCTGTCCTTGCTGCTTCCTTATCCTTGCTGCTTCCCTGTCCTTGCTGCTTCCATGTTCTTGCTGCTTCCTTGTCCTTGCTGCTTCCCTGTCCTTGCTGCTTCACTGTCCTTGCTGCTTCCCTGTCCTTGCTGCTTCCTTATCCTTGCTGCTTCCCTGTCCTTGCTGCTTCCTTATCCTTGCTGCTTCCCTGTCCTTGCTGCTTCCATGTTCTTGCTGCTTCCTTGTCCTTGCTGCTTCCCTGTCCTTGCTGCTTCCCTGTCCTTGCTGCTTCCCTGTCCTTGCTGCTTCCTTGTCCTTGCTGCTTCCCTGTCCTTGCTGCTTCACTGTCCTTGCTGCTTCCCTGTCCTTGCTGCTTCCTTATCCTTGCTGCTTCCCTGTCCTTGCTGCTTCCTTGTCCTTGCTGCTTCCCTGTCCTTGCTGCTTCACTGTCCTTGCTGCTTCCTTGTCCTTGCTGCTTCCCTGTCCTTGCTGCTTCCCTGTCTTTGCTGCTTCCTTATCCTTGCTGCTTCCCTGTCCTTGCTGCTTCACTGTCCTTGCTGCTTCCCTGTCCTTGCTGCTTCACTGTCCTTGCTGCTTCACTGTCCTTGCTGCTTCACTGTCCTTGCTGCTTCCTTATCCTTGCTGCTTCCCTGTCCTTGCTGCTTCCTTGTCCTTGCTGCTTCCCTGTCCTTGCTGCTTCACTGTCCTTGCTGCTTCCCTGTCCTTGCTGCTTCCCTATCCTTGCTGCTTCCCTGTCCTTGCTGCTTCACTTGTCTTCCCTTGCTGCTTCCCTGTCCTTGCTGCTTCCCTGTCCTTGCTGCTTCCTTATCCTTGCTGCTTCCCTGTCCTTGCTGCTTCATGTTCTTGCTGCTTCTTGTCTGCTGCTTCCCTGTCCTTGCTGCTTCACTGTCCTTGCTGCTTCCCTGTCCTTGCTGCTTCCTTATCCTTGCTGCTTCCCTGTCCTTGCTGCTTCCTTATCCTTGCTGCTTCCCTGTCCTTGCTGCTTCCATGTTCTTGCTGCTTCCTTGTCCTTGCTGCTTCCCTGTCCTTGCTGCTTCCCTGTCCTTGCTGCTTCCCTGTCCTTGCTGCTTCCTTGTCCTTGCTGCTTCCCTGTCCTTGCTGCTTCACTGTCCTTGCTGCTTCCCTGTCCTTGCTGCTTCCTTATCCTTGCTGCTTCCCTGTCCTTGCTGCTTCCTTGTCCTTGCTGCTTCCTGTCCTTGCTGCTTCACTGTCCTTGCTGCTTCCTTGTCCTTGCTGCTTCCCTGTCCTTGCTGCTTCCCTGTCTTTGCTGCTTCCTTATCCTTGCTGCTTCCCTGTCCTTGCTGCTTCACTGTCCTTGCTGCTTCCCTGTCCTTGCTGCTTCACTGTCCTTGCTGCTTCACTGTCCTTGCTGCTTCACTGTCCTTGCTGCTTCCTTATCCTTGCTGCTTCCCTATCCTTGCTGCTTCCTTGTCCTTGCTGCTTCCCTGTCCTTGCTGCTTCACTGTCCTTGCTGCTTCCCTGTCCTTGCTGCTTCCCTATCCTTGCTGCTTCCCTGTCCTTGCTGCTTCCTTATCCTTGCTGCTTCCCTGTCCTTGCTGCTTCCTTATCCTTGCTGCTTCCCTGTCCTTGCTGCTTCCCTGTCCTTGCTGCTTCCTTATCCTTGCTGCTTCCCTGTCCTTGCTGCTTCACTGTCCTTGCTGCTTCACTGTCCTTGCTGCTTCCTTAACCTTGCTGCTTCCCTGTCCTTGCTGCTTCCTTGTCCTTGCTGCTTCCCTGTCCTTGCTGCTTCACTGTCCTTGCTGCTTCCCTGTCCTTGCTGCTTCCCTATCCTTGCTGCTTCCCTGTCCTTGCTGCTTCCTTATCCTTGCTGCTTCCCTGTCCTTGCTGCTTCCTTATCCTTGCTGCTTCTCTGTCCTTGCTGCTTCCCTGTCCTTGCTGCTTCCATGTCCTTGCTGCTTCCTTATCCTTGCTGCTTCCCTGTCCTTGCTGCTTCCCTATCCTTGCTGCTTCCCTGTCCTTGCTGCTTCCCTATCCTTGCTGCTTCCTTATCCTTGCTGCTTCCATGTTCTTGCTGCTTCCTTGTCCTTGCTGCTTCCCTGTCCTTGCTGCTTCACTGTCCTTGCTGCTTCCCTGTCCTTGCTGCTTCCTTATCCTTGCTGCTTCCCTGTCCTTGCTGCTTCCTTATCCTTGCTGCTTCCCTGTCCTTGCTGCTTCCATGTTCTTGCTGCTTCCTTGTCCTTGCTGCTTCCCTGTCCTTGCTGCTTCCCTGTCCTTGCTGCTTCCCTGTCCTTGCTGCTTCCTTGTCCTTGCTGCTTCCCTGTCCTTGCTGCTTCACTGTCCTTGCTGCTTCCCTGTCCTTGCTGCTTCCTTATCCTTGCTGCTTCCCTGTCCTTGCTGCTTCCTTGTCCTTGCTGCTTCCCTGTCCTTGCTGCTTCACTGTCCTTGCTGCTTCCTTGTCCTTGCTGCTTCCCTGTCCTTGCTGCTTCCCTGTCTTTGCTGCTTCCTTATCCTTGCTGCTTCCCTGTCCTTGCTGCTTCACTGTCCTTGCTGCTTCCCTGTCCTTGCTGCTTCACTGTCCTTGCTGCTTCACTGTCCTTGCTGCTTCACTGTCCTTGCTGCTTCCTTATCCTTGCTGCTTCCCTGTCCTTGCTGCTTCCTTGTCCTTGCTGCTTCCCTGTCCTTGCTGCTTCACTGTCCTTGCTGCTTCCCTGTCCTTGCTGCTTCCCTATCCTTGCTGCTTCCCTGTCCTTGCTGCTTCCTTATCCTTGCTGCTTCCCTGTCCTTGCTGCTTCCTTATCCTTGCTGCTTCCCTGTCCTTGCTGCTTCCTTATCCTTGCTGCTTCCCTGTCCTTGCTGCTTCCATGTTCTTGCTGCTTCCTTGTCCTTGCTGCTTCCCTGTCCTTGCTGCTTCACTGTCCTTGCTGCTTCCCTGTCCTTGCTGCTTCCTTATCCTTGCTGCTTCCCTGTCCTTGCTGCTTCCTTATCCTTGCTGCTTCCCTGTCCTTGCTGCTTCCATGTTCTTGCTGCTTCCTTGTCCTTGCTGCTTCCCTGTCCTTGCTGCTTCCCTGTCCTTGCTGCTTCCCTGTCCTTGCTGCTTCCTTGTCCTTGCTGCTTCCCTGTCCTTGCTGCTTCACTGTCCTTGCTGCTTCCCTGTCCTTGCTGCTTCCTTATCCTTGCTGCTTCCCTGTCCTTGCTGCTTCCTTGTCCTTGCTGCTTCCTGTCCTTGCTGCTTCACTGTCCTTGCTGCTTCCTTGTCCTTGCTGCTTCCCTGTCCTTGCTGCTTCCCTGTCTTTGCTGCTTCCTTATCCTTGCTGCTTCCCTGTCCTTGCTGCTTCACTGTCCTTGCTGCTTCCCTGTCCTTGCTGCTTCACTGTCCTTGCTGCTTCACTGTCCTTGCTGCTTCACTGTCCTTGCTGCTTCCTTATCCTTGCTGCTTCCCTATCCTTGCTGCTTCCTTGTCCTTGCTGCTTCCCTGTCCTTGCTGCTTCACTGTCCTTGCTGCTTCCCTGTCCTTGCTGCTTCCCTATCCTTGCTGCTTCCCTGTCCTTGCTGCTTCCTTATCCTTGCTGCTTCCCTGTCCTTGCTGCTTCCTTATCCTTGCTGCTTCCCTGTCCTTGCTGCTTCCCTGTCCTTGCTGCTTCCTTATCCTTGCTGCTTCCCTGTCCTTGCTGCTTCACTGTCCTTGCTGCTTCACTGTCCTTGCTGCTTCCTTAACCTTGCTGCTTCCCTGTCCTTGCTGCTTCCTTGTCCTTGCTGCTTCCCTGTCCTTGCTGCTTCACTGTCCTTGCTGCTTCCCTGTCCTTGCTGCTTCCCTATCCTTGCTGCTTCCCTGTCCTTGCTGCTTCCTTATCCTTGCTGCTTCCCTGTCCTTGCTGCTTCCTTATCCTTGCTGCTTCTCTGTCCTTGCTGCTTCCCTGTCCTTGCTGCTTCCATGTCCTTGCTGCTTCCTTATCCTTGCTGCTTCCCTGTCCTTGCTGCTTCCCTATCCTTGCTGCTTCCCTGTCCTTGCTGCTTCCCTATCCTTGCTGCTTCCTTATCCTTGCTGCTTCCATGTCCTTGCTGCTTCCTTATCCTTGCTGCTTCCCTGTCCTTGCTGCTTCCTTATCCTTGCTGCTTCCCTGTCCTTGCTGCTTCCCTATCCTTGCTGCTTCCCTGTCCTTGCTGCTTCCCTATCCTTGCTGCTTCCTTGTCCTTGCTGCTTCCCTGTCCTTGCTGCTCCTCCTGGCCCAGGTACCAACAATTATTTTGTCTTACATTTCCCATTTACGTTCGTCTCCCCTCCTATATTCTTCTCTTCATTTATCTTGTTATGTGGTGAAAGTGAATCTTACGAATCTTCGTAATTGTCTGTGCATTTATTAATTATGAGATAAGAGGATTCAGTATGTGCCTTTGTAAAAGTGAACCATTAAAGAAAGTCGTAAACATTATGAGAATAACTTCCATATCTGTAAATTAAAAAGAGGAATGAAGAAATTCCTTGCAGGGCGATATCTGATCGTTCTTAAGAGAAATTATGGCTATTGCGAGTGTAATGAGATTTCGTAATTGTATTGATATTTCTGTAAAACTGTAATCCCGGTAAGATCCTACTTGTAACTAGGTTAAGAAGATAAATACACACACACACACACACACACACACACACACACACACACACACACACACACACACACACACACACACACACACACACACACACACATACACACACACACACATATGCACACACACACACATACATACACACACACACACACACACACACACACACACACACACACACACACACACACACACACACACACACACATACATACGCACACACACACACATACATACACACACACACAAAGAAAGATAGAAAAACTGGTCAAATGTCTATCGACAAGTGACTTTGAAAAACAGTAAATAAAAGACACACATAGACACACGAACGCACAGACACACACACACACACACACACACACACACACACACACACACACACACACACACACACACACACACACACACACACACACACAGCTTTGACTCGACCCCTGCAACCACAGCTAGGTGAGTACTAGGTGAGTACACACACCCACACATTTAGCTGTAACTCAACCCCTGGAGGTACAAATATGTGAGTACATGTAACCATACATATTATTTTCTCTCTCTCTCTTTCTCTCTTTTTAAAGTTATCATAATTACAAAAACACGAGGTTTCCCAGATAGATTCATTGCTGATATATTTCTCCTCTTATCAGCCAATTAACGGCAGTGGAACGACAGAAATTTTATTTTCGCCTCGAGTAACTGCTTTTTGATGCGAGTTTACACAGGCTAATAATGTGCTGAACATGTACGTCGACTATTGGCCCTCACAGCTCATGTTATATTCATGGATGCTCTCCAGTGTAAGCAATTTATATCAAAGCTAATATTATGCAGAAGTAGAAACACACTTTAGAAAAATCTGCAAAACTGTGTTGCTATATTTGTTTTGACCTAGAGAGACGCTTTGATTTCATCTGAACGCTGTACATGCAGTCGTAATATGCAAGATAATTCATTCCGTTTTTTTTCTCTTCCACGAAAGGTTGCAAAAAATTAAAAACTACATTATCTTTAATTCAGTTGCATCTGCATAACCCAAAGTCACTCCGATCAGCATACGAAAAATACACCTGGTAATTTCAGGTGACTCGTACTGCAGTGGGGAAAGAGTCTGACTAACGACCGAAAGGACACGTTCCGGCGAGTGTCTTGACAACTGCTGTCAATGTTTACCTAGCAGTAAATAGATATCTGGGTGACAGCTGATGGCCGGCGGCTGTCATTCACATTGTAGAAGGCAACAAATACGAAACCAATCTGCTTTTTTGGCTTATTCAGACTGAATAACCTACAGAATGTCTTTATCATTGTGAAGTACTAACTCCTTAGGGAATATACATTGCGCTTGCTTTCGCAAGCTTAAATGGAAACCAGTGTTAGGCGCATACAAGGCACGCACACAAAAGCATGTATGCAGCCGGTGTCTCGGAGAATAAAGCGAGGGACATAAGAATTAAAGAAGGTTGACCTATATGGTAGGAAATTACGTGTTTATAAGTGTACGTGCAAAAATGTCCCGGTAACTGAAAAAAATAAGAATCTGAGAAATAAAAAACGAGACAGAGAGAGAGAGAGAGAGAGAGAGAGAGAGAGAGAGAGAGAGAGAGAGAGAGAGAGAGAGAGAGAGAGAGAGAGAGAGAAGGAGGCAGGTTGATATAATCAATGTATTGTAAGGCAGACGAAGAAAGAGTGACACACAGGCGAATTTTCAGAAAGGCTGATTCAAAGGCAGTCAGACACGGGAAACAGAGAGGAAGAAAGCTTTCTGCGACAGCTTTTGTCCTTACTCGTTTCTCAGACCTCATTGTCATTCTTCTCCTATTATGTGACAAAAGTTTTTTTTCCAGTCTTCGTGGCATCCTCTCGCCCGACTTATTTTTCCTCCTCACTCATCCACCACTCGCTGTTCCTTTGGCCTTTTCTTTCCTTTTTTTTCCTTTTTTATTTACAACAGAAATAACACACTAACGTTATACGAAAATGTGACTTGTTTTTTGACCTCCACGATGAAGCTCCATTTTGAATGTGTTTCCTGTCCAGCATTTTCCCTTCTTTTGTATTAAGATTAATTTTTATTTCCCTTCAGTGTGATTTTCTTTATCATATTTTGCTAGCTTACCATTTTATATCTCGATATTTTTGCGTTCTTGCAAGTACAGAATATGTTTAGATTGCTAATGACACAATACTCTTCAAGGAAGGAAGTCTTGATGCAGGTGAAGTGATCTTTATCAAACGAAATATTGGTAGATACACAGATTATTGAAATATTCTTCGATCGTGTCACTACTCTCCATGAGGTACTCACCGTATATGCGCTCCGTGCTTCTACAGAGGCTAATGAGATATGGTATGGTGATACCGACAAGATGTGGAAAAGACTCTTCTATACAGTTCAAGACATCTATTAAAGAAAACGTTTCATAACGAGTGGCGAAACGTTTCCTTTAATAAATATCTTGAACTGTATATAAGTGCCTTTTTCCACACAGAGGCTAATGCCGATACTGACAATAATTTTGACACTTTAGTACATCTTATACTAGACTGTTATTACATTCACGGAAGATCTTAATCATATAGTGATCGTGTGATACATTGGGAATGTATTTAATCCACAATTTTTTTTTTCATTATATTCACAAATAATTACTCCATAAATCCAATTACGTACATACGCGTTTAAAACAACGTATCGGTACAACAATATGCTACATTAATTTTCGTTATCTGACGTTATTATGCAAATAGCATTCTTGACAAACATATGCTTAACCCTGATTTTTGGCCGGTAATTTTGCACTATAAATGCTTTAAAGGCTTAATTCGGTAAATATTTGCGTAAATACAGATATAGTTATGTAAATCAGTTATTGAAAAGTAATTTATCACCCAAATTTTTTAAGGGAGTCTGATTTTTTAATCGCTCTCATAATAAAACTCCTGCCATACACATATCAAAGGTAACCTTAAATAATTCATTAGATACGTCTGGGGGTAAAAAAAAAAAGGTATAAAGTATATAGTCTCTTAGCCTCTTAGGCTAAGAGACTATATACTTTATGCTATATACTTTATACTACATACTTTTTTTTGATAGAAGATACCTTTTTTTGATAGAAGATACATTTTTTTGATAGAAGATACCTTTTTTTGATAGAAGATACCTTTTTTTGGATAGATGATGCCTTTTTTGACAGAAAAAGATATCTTGTTTTGATAGATGATGCCTTTTTTTTGATAGAAAAAGATATCTTTTGTTGATAGAAGATGGTCAGTCTCTTAGCCTCTTAATCTAAGAGACTGACCATCTTCTATCAAGACTGATACCTCAAAATAGTTCCTCCATTTCCATTGTCTCCTGTATTGTAATCAACCTTTGTGTTCAACTGATGATGCCTGCTGTGCTGGCGAAACGTTCTGTGATTTTACATACGTCAATGTTGCACTTTCGGCTTATTCACCAGAAACCATATGGACTGAAAACTGAAGATTCTGTTCGGTTTTCGTCTCCTAATTTCAAAAAAAAAAAAATGAAAACGTAGATGGACAAGGTATAGAAAAGGACATCTAATCTCATACCATAACTAAGAATAACAACATTTGCAGTTGCAACTGAAGATGGAATGAATATACCGACGAGTTGTAAAAGATAAAGACAAAAACAGCAACAGAAAAATTTATTCAGACCACGCTTCGTCTGCAGACTTTTCAAGCCTAATGGAACTTATAGTCAGATGTACACAATTACATAATCATAGACTAAAGGAGAACAGAGTAAATTCGTTAACCTTCATTATAACTTAAACATTATACCAAAAATGTTCACACCTTTACCCTTGATGTACATTTAATAGCAAAATATACATATGTGTAGATATACACATTTTATATGTATACATTTGAACTACAAATTAGTCAGTCCATATTTACTGTAGCAAGGGCCAGTAGGCCCTTTGCAGCGTTTCTCGATGAACTTCACGTTAGATCCGGCTTTTTAGCTTAGAGTGTAGGGAAATAAGTTAATATTTACTTCTCTCCTATTCTTCGTTGGAACTGTTTTAGATACATCCGCAAATTCTGTGAGGTAGATTCCACAAGTTTCGGAGATAGGTACATCTGAGCTGAAGTAAAATCCGTACAGTCTAACAGACTGAATAATAAAAAACTAAATAATACATGTTAAGCTCTAAACGCATATAAGTCATTCAGCTGTAAATTATAACATGTAAATCACAGTAGTTGACCACGAGACATTCAGGCTATTGGATGCCAGGGCCGCCAACTAAATTGCTTGAGGTACAGATGAGTTTATCGGAGAATATCATTCAGCTCTGGGTGTTTCATTTTAGCTTAATTCTGTATCCGCAAAATTTGCTGTTTGAGGTATTAGTCCTGTTTCAGTAACATTTACGTGAGTTGCGAAAAAGATTGGACCAAGAACCAATCCCTAAGGAACTCCGATTTCTCCTCACTTATGAACACTCAGATACGTCTTAGTTCATTACCGCTGTTTCCTTCTGGTGTGCCAGGCGTGAGCTTTGAGTCCTTTATCATGCTGCGTCTATATTTTAGCTTGAAGTCTCTATTGAAATAGCCAGCGGAAGTAGAACGCTTTTGAGAAATCTAGATCCAATACATCTGTTAGGGCTTTGTACCTATAAATTTAAAATCTGAGAAAGTTGGTTATGCAAGATCTTTTATTTTGAAATCCATATTGATTTCCAATTATGAAAGTGATACGTTCTTAAAAATCAACGATCATGTCAATAAAATAGAATCTCCATTTGTTCACTTTAACTAACGTTAAGTTGAACAAATGAAGATTTATAGTCGTTTGGCATCTTGCCCACTAATGGTATCAATATTTTTTTTATAACTTGAGCAAGATTCTCTAAGTATTTTATTACACCAAGGTTGTTAATTTTATTAATATTTATTTTCCGAGATACAAGCACTAGTTACAAGTTTTTTCCTCTCTAGAAATGTTATTGTTATATAAAGCTGTAAATAGAGAACAGAAGGTTTAGGTGAATATTGAAGCTACATTCTTATGTTTTCTTTCTTCCTATATCAATAGTTAAGGTTTTAACGTTCTTTATGCTTTTCATTTTCCCTGACGAATTTGAAGAATTCTCTGTGGGTTACCGCTGATGAAATGCTCAATTCGTCTTTCAAATACCCTATTCAAAATGTTGAATTTTCATGCAGAGAGCGATTGCAAAATCAAAATCATCTTGAAATGGTACTGCTATGATAAAATACCTCTGACTGAGGCAATTATAAATAAATAAATATATATATATATATATATATATATATATATATATATATATATATATATATATATATATATATATATATATATATATATATATATATATATATATATATATACGCAAATGTTCACTGAATTTACAGTTTAAATAATTTATTATGAAAAATTATCGGAGAAAAAATCAGGATTAATTATATGTTTGTAAAAAATGCTATTTGCATAATAATGTCAGATAACGAGGTTTAATGCAGTAGTAACATGGCACACTGTAAATGTGTATAGGCGTAACTGAATACATGGTATAATTGTGAATATTTAATGTAAAAATTTGTAATGGACATAAAATGAATGGTTAAAAGTCCCAGTGTTATTAATTTTTACTTGTAGCGTTAAAAAATGTGATGAATTACGCATAAAACACATAGTGGAAAAACAAAACAAAAAATCACTGATACGGTAATATAAAGACTAAAACTCAGACATACAGAGAAACTACAATAACAGGGAAAACGCAAGTAAGAAGGTAAAAAAAAGGATACAATGTGAGATCCACAGGCAAATTTCTGCACAGGAAACGTGTGTAGTACCATGAACAGCTGCAGAGAATACCCGAATACCTGCACGCTCAGACCAACGGACCATTGCCTATTATAATACGTCTGTCATGTAAATCCCACGAGGAGCGCTTGCCTGCTCTTATTGGGTGTAAACTGAACCTCCTCACCAGTTTCAGGAAATGGATGGTAGGTGGAGGGAGGGGGGAGCAGGGGGTTCGTTGAACGTAAACAATGGAGCTGATAATGATACACTGGTGAAGGGATTTTCCTCGAGGGAAGGTGGAGGGTAATAGTGTGTTTGATTGTAGCATTCTGTAAGGGAGAGTATTGTATTGGGAGCGGGAGGTTACTGTATTGTGTGGGGATGAGAAGAAAGACAGGGAGGGACAAGGGATGGTGAAGGAGGGAGAATGAGTTAGGAATAAATAAATAGGAATAGTTAGGAATAAATAAATATATTTTAGAGAAGTTTACAAAAAATTAATAATAAACAAACACAATGAAATATATATTTTTCGATAGGTTCAGAATGTTTTTCGTGAAATTACTGCATACGCAAATATTCCCTTGCGTTATTCGTCAAGAAGAGTGCTGCTATTTAAGCCAAAATCGCAAGTTTTACCTAATCGGTACGACACACACACACACACACACACACACACACACACACACACACACACACACACACACACACACACACACACACACACACACACACACACACACACACATCTCTCCATGGGTCCTGATAGAGGGAGCAGAGGTGCTATGTGTACCCTTAACAACAATATTCACACATCTATCGAAACACGGCGACTACCTGAGGTATGGAAGACAGTAAATGTAATCCCAATTTTTAAAAAACGTAGACAGACACGAAACATTAAACTACAGACCAGTGTCACTGACATGTATAGTATGCAAAGTCATGCAGAAGTTTATCAGGAAAAGAGTGGTGGAACACTTAGAAAGCCAGCATGGTTTCAGGGACGGGAAATCCTGTGTCACAAACCTACTGGAGTTCTATGACAGGGTGACAGCAGTAAGACAAGAGAGAGAAGGGTGGGTAGATTGCATTTTCTTTGTAAGAAGGCGTTTGACACAGTTCCACACAAGAGATTTGTGCAATAGCTGGAGGACCAGGCAGGGATAACAGAGAAGGCACTACAATGGATCAGGGAATACCTGAAGACAACAGCGAGTCTTGGTACGTGGCGAGGTGTCAGAGTGGGCACCTGTGACGAGCGGGGTTCCACAGGGGGTCATTAGTAGGACCGGTGCTGTTTCTGGTAATTGTGAATAACATAACGTAATGAACAAACTCCGAAGTGTCTCTCTTTGCAGATGATGTGAAGTTGATGAGAAGAATCCAATCAGACGAGGACCAGGCAGAACTACAAAGGGATCTGGACAGACTGCAGCCCTGGTCTAGCAACTGGCTCCTGGAGTTCAACCCCACCAAGTGCAAAGTCATGAAGTTTGGGGAAGGGCAAAGAAGACCGCAGACGGAGTAAAGTCTAGGGGGCCAAAGATTACAAACCTCACTCAAAGAAAAAGATCTTGGGGTGAGTATAACACCGGGCACATCTTCTGAGGCGCGTATCAGCCAAATAACTGCTGCAGCATATGGGCGGCTAACAATCCTAAGAACAGCATTCTGACATCTTAATAAGGAAACGTTCAGAACCCTGTGCACTGTGTACGTTAGGCTCATATTGGAGTGTGCAGCACCAGTTTGGAACCCACACCTAGCCAAACACGTAAAGAAAAAGAGAAAGTGCAAAGGTTTGCAACAAGACTAGTCCCCGAACCAATGGGTATATCCTACGAGGAGAGGTTAAAGGAAACCGACCAGACGACACTGGAAGACTGGAGAAATAGGGGGCATATGATAACGACGTATAAAATACTGAGAAGAATCGACAAGGTGGATAGAGACAGAATTTTCCAGAAATGTGATACACCAACAGGGGGTTACAATTGGAAGTTGAAGACTCAGATGAATCACAGGGATGTTAGTAAGTATTTCTTCAGTCATAGAGTTGCAAGGAAGTGGAATAGTCTGAGAAGTGATGTAGTGGAGGCAGGAGCCATACATAGCTTTAAGAAGAGGTATGATAAAGCTCATGGAGTAGGAAGAGTGACCCAGCAGCGGCCACTGAAGAGGCGGTGCCATGAGCTGTGACTCGACTCCTGCAACCACAGCTAGGTGAGAACACACACACACACATTCATATACGTGTATGTGTGTGTATATATATATATATATACATATATATATATTATACATATATATATATATTATATATATATATATATCATATATATATATTATATATATATATATATATACATATATATATATATATATATACATATATACATATATATATATATATACATATATATATATATATATATATATATATATATATATATATATATATATATATATATATATATGTATATATATATATATATATATGTATATATATATATATATATATATATATATATATATATATATATATATATATATATATATATATATATATATATATATATATATATATATATATATATGCAATAAGATCAAAATAAACAGGTGATTTCAGAATATGCGAAACAACCACTGTGAAAAAATAGTGAAATTCCAAGCGCATTCGTGACTTCTAACATTATAAAGGAATTTTTGCATATATATATATATATATATATATATATATATATATATATATATATATATATATATATATATATATATATATATATATATATATATATATATATATATATATATATATATATATGCAGGACACGCCACGGGGGGGGTGGAAATCTTTAGCTCAGGTACTTTCACACTCTTCAGTGCGTCATCAGAAGCTGTGCAATATTGCAAGGGAGCAACCAAAGCAGGGAGAGAGGTCTTAGAGTAGTGTAGGTGTCCCTGGCCACGGTTACCCTTAGACTGGGTTAGTGGTCGGTGCCAACCCCACCCTACCATCATCCTCCCACTACCCATATGGGGTAGGAGGGTTTCTGAGTAGGAAATTATAAGATATAAAAAGCCAGCCCCAAGCTTTTTCTAATCGTTTATAGCAGGTCATATATTTTGAGAAAATAAGTTTTTCGTTACTGTAGACATGTATAGCTATTATTCTGTGTGACATTTTCAAATAATGAAAGAAAATACAATGTGCTCTTTGTCCGTTTAAATGTCCTGCTCTGAGGTACTCGAATGTTCTACCCATGTACTCAGAAGTATCTCTTCCTACATATTGTCTACTGTTTTCTCAGTGGCTGTTAATATGCCATACATGGGGACTTCTATGCCTATCCGATTATATTTCTATAATGTAAATTCTACTAATATGACCTGTTATAAACGATTAGGAAAAGCTTGGGGCTGGCTTTTTATATCTTATAATTTCCTACTCAGAAACCCTCCTACCCCATATATGTAGTGAGAGGATGATGGTAGGGTGGGGTTGGCACCGATCACTAACCCAGTCTAAGGGTAACCGTGGCCAGTGACACCTACGCGTGATTTTATTTATTATTTAGTGAATTTAAAATAATTATTGATATGTTTAGTTGAATTAGGCTCAAATAAATTACGTCAATTAATTGCTTTATCAAAGCAAATGACTCGATAAAGCTTTGCATATATCGACGCGTATTCTGTAAATACAGATTGACTCTGCAAATGACACCTTTTTCATCAAGTTAGAAATCTATCAGCGAATAATTATATAGATGTACATAGCTGAGCTGCATATTCGTTATAAAAGCAGGCTCAGTGTGTGCAGATGTTCCGCCTGGAGAACATTACCAGTGATAATACATAAATGACGCCAGGTGAAACCTCAGCAGTTTCAGGGAGATGGAAATGTTCGTACCTTTCCCGGGTTATAAATGTTGTATTTTAGTACTTCTGGTGCTACTGCTGCTGCTGCTGCTGCTGCTGCTACTACTACTACTACTACTACTACTACTATTATTACTACTACTACTACTACTACTACTACTACTACTACTACTACTACTACTACTACTACTACTAATAATAATAATAATAATAATAATAATAATAATAATAATTATAATAATAATAATAATAATAATAATAATAATAATAATAATAATAATAATAATAATAATAATTGCTATATAATGTGGGTCAAGTCTACCATATAATGTGGATAAAAGAACACTCTAATGTAATTAAACAAAACAGCTCTACGATGTGCACCAAAAAAGCACCAAACAGCTCTTTCATGTGATGAACAAATGAACTGTCATATGGATTAGCATGACTCTAATCCTCGAATCAAACAGCTCTCTAATGTAGCCAAAGACTTCACAACATTATGGTCAAGTACAGATTAAAGCTGTGGTCAAAATTATCCAATAATATGACCATAAAAGCCAGTGTTATGAGTGAAAACAACTCAAACCTGTGTGACCTTCCCTTGAATCGAACCTGAATGCATCCAATTTTCCAATCATAGTATGATCCCTACGGGCTTAGCACATTTCCCATGAATATACTACGACAACAACAACAACAACAACAGCAACTACTACTAGTGCTACTATTACTGCTGCTGCTGCTGCTGCTGCTGCTGCTGCTGCTGCTGCTGCTGCTGCTGCTGCTGCTGCTGCTGCTGCTTCTGCTACTGCTACTACTACTACTACTACTACTACTACTACTACTACTACTGCTACTGCTACTACTACTACTACTACTACAACTACTATTACTACTACTGCTAACTACTTCTACTACTGGTACTACTACTACTGAATCTACTACTACTTCTACTGCTACTACTACTGCTACTACTACTAGTACTACTTCTACTACTAGTACTACTAATACTACTGCTAGTACTACTACTACTGCAACTATTACTACTGCTACTACTACTACTGCTGCTGCTGCTACTACTGTTACTACTACTGCTACTACTTCTACTACTAGTACTACTACTACTACTGCTTCTACAACTACTTCTACTGCTGCTACTACTACTACTACTACTACTACTACTTCTACTACTAATACTACTACTACTACTGCAACTATTACTACTGCTGCCACTACTGCTGCTGCTGCTGCTACTACTACTACTACTACTACTACTACTACTGCTACTACTACTACTGCTACTACTACTACTGCTACTACTACTGCTGCTACGACTACTACTACTACTATTACTACTACTGCTACTTCTTCTACTACTAGTAATACTACTACTGCTTCTACTACTACTTGTACTGCTACTACTACTACTACTAGTACTACTAATACTACTGCTAGTGCTACTACTACTGCAACTATTACTACTGCTACTACTAGTACTACTACTGGTGCTTATACTACTACTACTACTGCTACTGCTACTACTACTACTTCTACTACTAGTACTACTGCTAGTACTACTACTACTGCAACTACTACTACTGCTACTACTATTAATAATAATAATTACAAAAAGGACAAAAATATCAGACTAACTAATGAAATGTCTCAAACTGACACTTATTATATTTAGGAGAAGCGCCATACCCGTAGGGGTTTTTCAACGCCTGGGGAATGGATGATAATCAAGTTTGATCTGAGAAGTGGACGGAAAGCATCAAGAGGTTGGAGCAAGAGCCCTTCACCACATTATGCTCGTGGAATGAATCCCATACTTTAGATAACAAACGCTCAACGACGTTTTGTCTAATACTAGATCAATATTTAGACGACGTTTCGGTCCAGGACTGACGAAACGTCCTCTAAAGCTTCCTCTCCATCACTGTGGATCAGATGTTAATTGCTACGGCAGTCTGATTTTTATTCTACACTGATGACGACTACAGTGTACCGGAGATCAATAACTCCATTTTCATCTATCCCTTGCCCAATTTTTGTCTACTCAGAACCAGTTTTTTCTAATCTATGTCCAACGTCGTCTCATCTGCTCCCAATTTTGACTAATCCGTGCCTAGTTTTAACTCTTCCTTTCGCAATTTTCTCTAATCCACGCAAAGCTTTATCTCATTTGCACCGTAAACTTGTTTCCATGCCCAATTTTGTCTAATCAGCGCCCAATTTCTGTAATCCATGCTTAATTTTATCCAAATCTCTCCCAATTTTGTATAAACAGTGCTTGTTATAATAAGTTTAGGTAAGTTTTCTAAGATTCTTTTGGTGCAAAATTATAAATTTTTACATCAACATTAACTTTAAACTTATAAGAGAAATTTTTAGAAAGGGCTTAATTTTAAATAAGTTCTTGCTAATTGACCAGTTCTACATATTCGGCACGATATATATATATATATATATATATATATATATATATATATATATATATATATATATATCTATATATATATATATATATATATATATATATATATATATATATATATATATATATATATATATATATATATATATATATATATATATATATATATATATATATATATATATATATATATATATATATATATATATATATATATATATCTATATATATATATATATATATATATATATATATATATATATATATATATATATATATATATATATATATATATATATATATATATATATATATATATATATATATATATATATATATATATATATATGCAATAAGATCACAGTAAACAGGTGATTTCAGAATATGCAAAACAATCACTCTGAAAGAATAGAGAAATTCCAAGCGCTTTCGTGACTACTCACATTATCAAGAATATATATATATATATATATATATATATATATATATATATATATATATATATATATATATATATATATATATATATATATATTATATATAATTATATATACATATATATATATATATATATATATATATATATATATATATATATATATATATATATATATATATATATATATATATATGTATATGTATATATGCAATGAGAGAAATATAACTTCTGGTGCATTTGCAAGTTGTCATTGCTTCGTCTGTCAGTCACCACCTATATCACTGTCAGTTACTACTTCTTCCCTCTCCACCTGCCAGTTATCACCTGTCCATTTACCAAATATCACCATTTCATCTGTTACATGTCACCTCTTCATCTATCAGTTATCACTACATCTCTTAGTTATCCATCCGTCAGTTATCACTTAATGTCAGTACCAGTTTTCTCTTTTCCATATATCACTCATGACCTCTTCATCTGCCAGTTATCTCCTCTTCTTCTGCCGGTTATCATCTTGTCTTTCACACTGCTAAAACTAGTAACATTTCAAGCAGAAAATTAATTCATTTGAATAATGTATATCCTAATGTTTTAATCAACATCTGTTTGTGGCACATCTTATCAATGTCAAAAAGAACTAAATAGTAAATATTAACTGTGTGTGGAGAGGATAGGAGAGAGAGAGAGAGAGAGATCTCGCTTACGTACACAGTAGGGATGGTAAAAGCTGGTATTGCCGGAAGCTTCTTGCTGAGTGTTGAGTGTGATGGGGAAGGATTTTTGATGCAATACAGGAGCCCCCCCCCCCCAAAAAAAAAAGAGATTCTTTGCTGGAAAAAGATAATAGATGTGCATACCAGGTCAAAACCAGGGGGAGATAGGCACATTGACCGATAGATCAGTAGTTAGCACATAGACAGAATAACTGCTGAATACAGACAATCACACACAGAAAAGAAGCTTATTTTAAAGACAGAGAGAACTCCGAGATACATCATTTGTCCACGTCAGTTTCATTTATATTTTGTGGTCCTCTCCATATTTTTTTCCGCTCGAGGCTTTTGTTGCCAGGGTTGACAATGTCTCCCATCCCTAGACTTGCTTCAAATTTCTTTCCATTTCTCCCCCACTCTCTCAACTCTTTTCTTCATGTCCCACTTTTCCAGCCCGCTAAAACACTTTGGATCAGTGAGATGAAAGAGCATCCTTGAGCAGCATCCCCGCGCACAAAGAGTCTTGTGAAATATCCGAATTTTTTTATGGATGAAAGGAGACAAGTGCATACACTTACGATATCTTTACCGAGGACGTTTCGGTACTGGGACTTTGGCTTCCGTCGCAGGACCGAAATGTATCCAACAGAAATATCTTTTACCTATATTATAGGTATCATGATACCTCCTACCTTTCATAATTTGTTTCGCAAACATTAAGAATGTTTGGAGGAGGAAGATCTTTAGCGTATTTCAAAAAAAAGACAAGTATATAAACACTGGGATATTTGATTAGATGTGTCGTCTCCCTAGGAAGCCTATGCATTTCAAAGAAAAAACTGAGGGCAGAATCGTTTAATAAAATGTGTTAAATCTGCAGCTGGTGCGTACTGATATCCAGGTACCTAGAAAATGTATACACACACACACACACACACACACATATATATATATATATATATATATATATATATATATATATATATATATATATATATATATATATATATATGTATATATATATATATATATATATATATATATATATATATATATATATATATATATATATATATATATATATATATATATATATATATATATATATATATATATATATATATATATATGTGTGTGTGTGTGTGTGTGTGTGTTAGCTGGTTCAAAGGCACACCGATAAATAATGTAATAAGACACTATGTGTAGAGCAAATCTTTATTGTCGCAGTTTTGGTGTGCTCTATGAAATTATAAACCACTTTTTAGAGTTAAACGTAATCCAAAATCAATGTTTTGCTTTGTGTTTTTTTTTTTTTTCATTTTTTTGACTAATATTGTCTGATAGCTTAGAGTTATAAGACTGCTTGTTTAAAAAGAAAGAAAATTTGATTTGTCAGTGTGTCTTCCTTCATATATGAGTTTTAATTAGCTTCGGTGCCCAGAGTTGCGTCTTTCACCATTGAGTCAACATCACCATCGCCATCATCAGCAACATTTACTTATTCATTTTCATTTTGTTCTTCATCGTTATTATTATCTTTATATACATATTTACATTCAATTGTCCTCTAATATCAAAATTGTCATCATCTTCATGCTCCATTATCATCATTATCTTCGTCGTCACTATCATCATCATCATGTTCACCTTCCTTAGTTCCATGGACTATCATGTAACCACCTCCTACAAGGGCGACATCAACTGGTTACTGTGTTATATTCGTCTGTACTCGACTGAAGAAGCCTTTTGTGCAGGCGAAAAGTTTCTGCAACAAAAATAACCAAGTGCTGTACACGTCTTATTTATCAAATAAAAAGGAAACTGGCTCATTGATTTTTTATTACACAGAAATTCAGCAGTACAAACTAATATCTGTGTCTTCCCTGACACCTGTGTCTTTCTTCACCCATATGCACTCCCTCATACCAGTTTCCCCTTACACGTGTACCATCCTTCACACTTATGCCTTAACCGACAACTGTGTCATCCCGATACCTGTGTGTTTCCTTCTTTCATGTGTCTTCCTTCGTTCGTGTGACTTCCTTCGTACACATGTCTTCCCTATAACACTTATATATCAATTCACAACTGTCTTCCGACACCTATATGTTTTTCTTTGCACTCTTCGTCTCATGTTCTTCAAGAGACACCTGTGAATTATCTTCTGAAAGAAACTTGCTAAACATTATGATTTCTTGGCAAAGTTACTGGTCTTTTATTTATTGCCTTATGATTATTGATGATGACAGGTAAATAATAGTAATTATTATTTATATTAACTATACACTGATCTTTACACAGATGTGTTTTTCTTAACTGATTTAAATATTTTAATGTTTTATTTCAAATTTTCCTTGAGTATTGGATTAGTAATCTCCGCCGTGGCTATGTAAATAACAGAAGGTGGCTAGAATGACAACAAATGTTAGAGATTTTAGAATGAAAAGACTCGTGACCTGAATGAACAAATTACTCTTAGTGTTGAACTTTTTTGTTAATACAAATACATTTGTACCCAAGTGTCGTTTTTATTATTCATATCGAGTCTGTAACCGACAATTATCAGTGATGATTTTAAAATCCGTTTTAATACTGCTCTGCCAACACTGTTCTCACTGCTGATCAAATTCAGATTTTGTCCTCATATAATGATATTGAATATCATATTAACAGAATTTGTTTTGTGTGTGTTTGCATGAAAGTTATTCGATGCCAATTATTTCCTAATAATTTGAGTTTGGCTATTAGAAGCAATAGCGTATAATAGCTAAATAGAGAAGAGCTTCTCATGGATAAGAACTGTTATGACTCACAGAATCATAATGGCACAGTTGCAAACAAACCAAGGTACGGGCGGGGATAGAACTCGCAGCGAGTGAGACGTAAAACTCCAAACCGACGCATTAGCCACTGGGCCAGCTGGCTACAGTGGCTAACGCGTCTGTTTGGAGTTTTACAACTCACTCTCCGCGAGTTCAATCTTCGTCCGTACCGAAGTTTAAAAGCTTTTCATTGCTAAGAGATATACAGATAGGGAATAGGATGAAGATGGAACCATCTATGGACCAGTGATTTCATTTGGTCAACCGACTTTATTTCGTTGATGTTCTGCAGTACGAACATGTTTATGTCACATGGTTTAACAAGGTTATACCTAGATGTAAACTGAGTACTATCTACAGCGGTGAAGAAAAGAAACAAATCACAGAAAATTTTTTCGTAGGACAACGTTCCGCTCTTTTTTGGATATTTATTAGGTCATGAGCGAAACATTGTCCGAATTAAAGCTTGTTTTTTAATCTTTGCAATGCCATGAACGTTAACCAAAATAGAAAGAGCTAAAATACCTTTCCTCCTCATCTACCCCATCTTAAGATATTTCCTTAACCTGGCTTGAGATGCTGGGCTAGTAACTAAGATGAACTATTTTATGAACGGAGGAGAAGTTTATAGTAAACAAAACAATAATTGGTCTGTGAGAAAAATTTCTGCTTGGGTTGACTCAGTACCCGGTTAATTAACTGCTGATGTACTTGACCGTCCGGCAGACAGGTAGACAGACTATACTGACTGTCTGGCTTAGTCGACCGATCGACTGATGTCACGTGTGCCAACACGCGGACACGGATGTTAAAAATAAAACTGAAAAGGAAAATCGAGCTTAATGATTTACATGGACCCAATTTATCAAAGATTAAAACAGTTTTACAAATATGCGGCTCTAATAAATCCTTTAATATATATGTAATCTCCTTACTGGCATCGGATTTAAAAATAAAAACCGAAAAAGGCAGTTTTTTTTAGATGTACAACGACATATGCGCATATGTCTAATGAAATAATATTTCACAAAGCATAACGTATATAGCATAACAGAACTTATAGACATCTGCTAGACTGAAACTGGCTATATTAAGGACTCATCCATCAGTGTGTATATACTCTGATGAGTAAGACTTTCTTGAAGTGGGCACACTGAAAAAAATACAGTACGTGTATACGTGGTGAAGTGTATATCTCATTTTACATACACCTATACTTGAAACTCGGTAGGACCTGTTTGGGATTGAAATATTCTTGATTAATGGTGAACAGGATACGTGCAGTCGTCATGACTCTCGTGTATCGATTGGCTTGGAATCCAATTAATCAAACATTTGCCAACTCGTCAATTTAGCGCATGTTTCAGTCTTAACACAGTGAAAGTATAGTTTTATGTTATTTATCTCTTGTGATTAGTGGATATTAAGGAAGAAAAAAATACTTGTTAATGCGGGAGGCAAGAAGTAGTGTTTTAGCTCCTTCAATAAGAGTCTTTCTCTCTCTCTCTCTCTCTCTCTATCTCTCCCTCCCTCTCTCTCTCTCTCTCTCTCTCTCTCTCTCTCTCTCTCTCTCTCTCTCTCTCTCTCTCTCTCTCTCTCTCTCTCTCTCTCTCTCTCTCTCTCTCTCTCTCTCTCTCTCTCGATAATATTAAAATAATCATACATACCCAAACTAGCAAAAAAATTCTATTTAAATAATTATTAAGTTAATAATGTGACTGCCATTATCTTACATTGGTAAAAATTAGTTTGAAAACATATCTTTGTCAACTAGTAAATATTTTTTTCAGTGTCATGGTGGGAAGGGGAACATGGAGCCACCGAGACAGGCCATAATAAATTGTGGTCGTGGGTAGCCTTGCTGGTAGCATTGCACAACAGCAACTCTGGCAGAATTGCTATATTACATTTTACCGGAGGCGCTTGGGAATAGGAAGTCATCAGGTTTGACTCAAGGAATGGGAGGGTAACTCCAGTTTCTTGAATCAAGAACCCATCATTAGTACTAAGGAATTCATCCATCTTTTTACATCAACGGTTCCCCTTGAGGAATATATGCTGTTCGGGCAGCTCGTATAACGCTTTGGAAAAAGTCACAGGGCAGTCCTCCGCATTATTGTGTGTCAGGTCTCCATCGGGTTAATCCCCAGACCGGTGACACTAATCAACACTAGCTCTGTGTTCATTAATCAGCTGTAGTCTGCTGAGCGAAAATCTGCTATATTAATTGGTTTATAGCTGTCATAAGAGATCATTGTCAAGTATTTTTTAACTTAAATAACAAAAATGAAGCTGATTAATGAAACAACTGGTTCCAGTTTATAGAATTCGCAGAGAAACATGATGGAATGTCTCTTGGAACTTTCTGTATTTACCAGCACGACCCTTCAATGAATCCAGACAATATACTAACGTTTAGATGAGCATAAAAAAATCTAGCTCATATAGTTTCTAACAATAAAATGCTTGGTGTGAGTATATACGTGAAATGAAAAAAAAGTTCCAAGAGTTACTTTGATGATACTGGACGCACCTATGACTATCAGGATAATTTATCAACCTAAGAGCACTTCCGGGTAAATACCATGCAGGCCACTCAATTGCACCAAGATCTGGGGTTGTCTGGGGCAGTTATCTGGAACCCCAGCTACAGTATTAACTAAAACTCAGTCCTGAAAAGATCTTAACTTTTTACTGTAGCATTGACAGAAGATATCTAATAATACTTTATGTTAAAATATAACGCGTTCATTAACACAGCTTGAAGTGCTCATTAATAACCTGAGATTAATTGAACTGTATATTTCGACCACCTTCTAGGATCCTCTTCAGCTGAAGAGGATCCCAGAAGGTGGTCGAAAAATACAGATTGCTTAATCTCCTGAGTTTCTGTCTCCATGTGGCTTATTACTGAGTATTGACAAGTGTTCATTACACTTCAGTTATTCACACCTTGACGAAATGATAGCTACGAAAAACTTCATTAAAAGAGACTAAGGGTCAAAAATGTAAGAAATTGCAAGGGAATACATAAGAATATATAACACAGTAGATCTTACAGTTCACATGTAAGCAATCGGCTGAGGACTAACTATAATCTGGTTACCAGTAGATTTGTCTAGAGAGCAAAGAGCAATATACTTTGTTATACCAACAGTTTGCCACCTGCCGGCACACCGTCAATGTGAAGCAATGGGAGGAGGAGGGAACGATAATAATGCCACGTTGAGAAGCACGCAAGGACATTTAACACAAATGTTCCACGACCGTCTGGTAAAATCGAAGTAGTTTTTGAACGATCGTCTGAGTTTCATCAGCAACAGTCGTATATGCGGCCTTGTATCTACCCAGCTCCTATGTATCTAGAGGAATCATAGTGAGAAAGAGAAAGACAGACAGACAGACAGATAGGTAGACAAAGAAAGAGAGCGAGGCAGAGAGAGAATCCAATGACTGCAGCAACACGAAGGAGCGAAGAGTTTCACGGTAACGCACAGTGGGGCAAATTTATGGCTCCCTAATTTTTGTTGATCAGGCACAAGAAATATGCGAAATACACGATGCAGTGGCACTAAGGGAAAGGGTGGCGACGAGCACACCGGTTACTCTCTCTCTCTCTCTCTCACACACACACACACACGACACATACCACTAAAGTTATCTAAGTATGAAACACTGAAATCTCTACCTCCATTTTATCATCTACATTAGACAAATTTAATTTCCAGTTCACTTTCTTAATATTTCTACCACTTTGTCTATCATATAACCAATTTCTCTCTAAAATGACGATGTTCAATTTACCCCAAGTTATACACACCTTAATCTTCCTCAAAAACTGTTTCTTCTTCTGCTTCGAAAACTTTACTGATACTTACTCACCTATTCTATTATTTGCACTTCTTTTCCACTTCTTTGCAATTCATTAAACTTCGTTTTTTCACACTACTTGTAGCCTTCCCAATATTTTTAGAAGTGACAAAAAATATTTCTTATCCAAATTGATCTGTCTTGCCACTCACATCAACTCATTTTACCAGTTTTCTTCCCTCCAGCACTCACTCTCTTGTTTGTAATCACAAACAAGAGAGTGAGTACTGTCTGTATTCCTGCATCTACGCAGTATCTCTCAGATTTCCGCTTCATTTCCCCTTCATTCTAACGAATCAACCTTTCTTCCAATAGTTGCACATTCCTCTCACTAACCGTCCTTTCTATAATTTTTTTTTCATAGGCATTGTTCTCTGTGCACTTCATTATCTTTTTACTCACACTCGTAATCTAGCTACTTTTAAATAATGATGACCAGATATATTAGTCACTCTAAAAGCATGTGTATCCAAAAGCCTAACTTTAATCCTAAATTCCGCTAATGCATTGCCAAGTACATTACTCTCATTATGTCTCTGATATTTATCCCTTTTCCTTTAACGTTTATTGCCTGTTGCCAAACCTCTTTCGAAGAACAATTAAAGATTCTCATTATACACAAATAACCCGCACGTAGAAGAGAGGAGCTTACGACGAGGTTTCGGTCCGACTTGGACCATTAACAAAGTCACTATAATTTACCCAGGCACTGTAACGTTTTCTACTATACCTTCCGCAGCAGTATATTTCTCGTTTCCAAAACAAACATTCAATCCATTAGCACAATCTTCTTAAAATATTCACTTAACATCTCCCAGTATCTATCTTTGCATGTCTTTCGCCTCCAGGCACATAACCACTACTGTTCCTTCTTCTGACATCTCATTTTTATTCTAAACCAAACAGTTCTTTAATTAAATCATCAAAACCTATTTTAACTTTTCATTGTCATTCATTCAAAATTACTTCAGTTACTCTTCAACACAAGTTACAACGGTAACATACCAATGTCTACACAAGGCCTAACGAAGGTACTACACAGGTACAAATAGACAATATTACTGACAGGGAAGACTCACGCAATCAAAACTGCCTTCTCAGTATGTAGGTGTTGGGGCCTCACACCCCCGCACTCAGCCTTGTCAGATTTTGAGTGTGAGGGACTCACGCTCCCGTACCCACTTTGTTAGTATGTGGGTCTGACACTCTGCTACTCAACATAATTCAGCAAAAAAAAAAAAAGTTTTGTTCCAAAAGGTATGTTGCTTCTCAAGTTTTTTTTGGAATGTTCTTATGAGTGGATAGAGTTATCAGAGCTTATTTCTTGGGTGGCATTGAAAATTAGGTTGGGCAAATGTTTTGTTAATGGGATGGATTGTAAAGGACCTGCCTAGTATGGGCCAACAGGCCTGCTGCAGTGATCCTCTTTTCTTATGTTCTTATGTTCAGTGCATGTTTTCGAAACTGGAAAAAAAAACTTCAGAATAGTTCAGTCCAAAATATGCACAGTTAAGGGCTTCATCCCAAATTAAAATGTTGGAATGCCATGCATACTTTTGAAATCAACGCAAAAAAAAGACGTTTAAAATGAGCCACTCGACATAGTACAACCAAAAAAATGCTCTTAAAAAGGGGCGTCGCCCCCAATTTAATTTTTGGAGTGCCGAATAGCCTAAAAGCTGCTTCTGCGTATCAGGAAGCCTGTAACAAAGTCTGCACTGCATGGGGACTGAGCTATAGAAAAATATCATAAAAATATGGTATATGATACAACTTCAAATTATCCTTCTTAATTCTTTCAACTAATTCCGCGCAGAACAATAACAAAATATCAAGCCCTGTATTCCCAGTGTTTCAGTTGCTGTCTACGACATGCATGACTGCAGGGAAAGGATACTAACCCACTTTACCGGAGAATAAAAAAAAGTTTTACAGCGAGGAGTTACACTATTATTAACTGAAAAGGAAAAGAAAGAGCTAAGTGTATATACAAAAGGATGAGGAAGTTGTAAGATATAATTTTTAGCTAAGTGTATACTAAAAGATGAAGAAGTTAATAAAATAGAAATTATATCTTAAATGTTTGTGTAACACAAGATAAAACACAGGGAAAGTGGCAGAAATTAAATAATTTAAAAGGTTTCTGTTTCTAACTCGTATGACTGGACGGTAATACCACCATGACGATTATCGTACTTTTTGACCATAGTGGTCATACTGAGTTCAGCAGAGAAGAAGAAAATTGTAGCAGCATATAATCAGATTTCAGATTACCGAAAATAATATTTTACTTTCGTGCCTTAAGCTTCCCAGTCACATTGTTTTTTGAGTGACTTCTGGTCGAAGGTCCTAATTTGTTTTTTTATAATGTGAACGTCACAGCAGTCTCTCCTATCACATCCCACAATTAAGCTTTCATTCTTATCTCTGTCTGTAGTCGTTTTCAATCCATTTCAACGTAGCCGTCCACTCAGTCACCCAACTACCCAACTTCCAGTCCAGCCATATGCACACAAGCACAAATACGTACACACACACACACACACACACACACACACACACACACACACACACACACACACACACACACACACACACACACACACACGCACACACTCACACACACACACACACACACACACACACACACACACTCACACACACACACTCACACATAAACTCACACACATGTGAGTACATACACTCGCAAATAAACACTCTCTTCCCACCAAATTCACTCATTCACTCTTCCTCTTTAATACCCTCCTCCATCCCGTACAGCACCCACTCTTCCAGTCATCCACCTTCCCATCCACCTAGCCATCTACCCCCACATTCACCATCCATCACCCTCCCCCCACCACCACTCTTCCACCCGCCCTTCCCACCACCTCCTTTATTTTGTTTCACCAGCCTTCAATGTTCTATCAATTCCAAACCAATTTCAATTTCCAGCAGTCCATCCCTCAAGCGACCTAATCTTCAGCCTTGACAGGTCACATAAAGTCTGACATAACTCAGCGACCGTGTCAGGTATTCCCAGATATAGACATGTTTTGCATATTCGGTTACCTCTGTGAAGGTCTGATGCCATGTCCCACCATCGTACATGTCAACCTCTAAACAACTGCAGGCAGACAAGGGAAGAGGTGGGAATGAAATGTAGGGTTTGATTATGATAATATGGAAATGGGTGAGAGAGAGAGAGAGAGAGTACAGTGAGGTAAATGGCAATACTCGGGAACGAGACACAACAGAGGCTATCTGCTGAGAAGAGCTATATGTTTCTATTTAGATTAGGGACGTACATGTGTTATCCAGATGTATGAGTCAAGGATAGTAAAACAATAGGATGTCTCCACATTCTTCGTATCCTTTATATTCCGTCTGGTCCTATTGCACTTCTTTTCATTATCCAGAATTAGTTTTTAGACTTCCTCTGCAATTATTACAGCATCTTCCATTTCAGCTATCTCTTTCGGATTCACATCCTTTACATTCAAAGCATCGTATTCTGTAATCACACTATGAAACATTCTATTGAATCCCTTGGACATTTCTCTCCTCAAATTCAGTGAGTTCGTCGATGTAATTTATTTTACGTAGTATTTTTTTAGTCTAGTTTACGCGGATAAGCCAATATTTTAAACTATGGTGATCTACATCGTCAATATCCAATATAATATTGAATCAATGGTCTCCGTAAGCTACTGTGGCATACAGGAAAAACTACAGGAATAATTTCAACTTGCCTCACGTGCACCACATAGGAAGAATAATTTAATATTTACTTATTCATAATTAAAAAAATGCATTACCACATAATATAGAAAGCCAAAAAACTTTAATAACAATAATAAAAATATTATTATTATTATTATTATTATTATTATTATTATTATTATTACTATTATTATTATTATTATTATTATTATTCCAGCTTGCTTCCTGCTCACTCTCGCAAACTTCCGATTTAGGGCTTATCATTTTATATCTACATATTTTAGGCATGAAACAGGCAGATAATAATAGTCAGTGTCTGTCTGTATCAGTCTGTATCTATCATGCTGACAGGGTGAATACGTAAGCCGACAAGAAGGTACAAAGATACAAATGGGAATAAAGTTACAGTTGGCTGTAAATGAAATGTTATACAGAGAATGCCTTAACTTTTATATAGCGTTTCGCTCAGGATTAAGCTTAATTAGGCGTTCCATTTTCCTGCCTACGTATCTCTGTACCTGCGTCCGTGTGCCAGTGTATATTTATATCTGTCTCTAACATGTTTATCAGCAGAAAGTATCGATATAGGCACTGAGATGTTCTTGTTATCTGATTTTCCTATGTTCTTCCATCTTTTTTTATTTCCCTTCCTCTCTCTCTCTCTCTCTCTCTCTCTCTCTCTCTCTCTCTCTCTCTCTCTCTCTCTCTCTCTCTCTCTCTTTCTCTCTCTCATCAAGCACAATATATTAGGAAGGAATCTTGCATAACTCGTTTTCTCTCTTCCCAACTCATGAAAAACTAGAGTAGTAATTTCTTGAGGTAAATTCTCACAAACGGAGCGTGCAGCGCTTTTCCGGCACATGTGCCAGACAAAGAGAGAAAATGCTTTAACGAACCATTAGTAATGAAAATGAAAATATACAATGGCCAGATGATTTTTTTTTGTATAGCAAAAGCAGGATTTTTTTGTGTTACTTAGTTATCATTTGTCAAAAACATTTGTCGATAGACACTTGGCGCTAAGGCGCGCCTAATGTCCATTAGATCATATTTAGTTGTATCTACAGTGAGAGTAAGAGGTAGCTGGGGTACAAGAGAATGTTATTAGCGGGTAAAAGCTAATAAATTATTTAATGGTAGCTAGAGTGAGAGTAAGAGGTAACTGGGGTATAAGAGTATGTTACCAGTGGACATAAAACTAATAAATTAATGGAGGAAATAGTTAGGGCAAGATCTAGGCAAGTATTGGGAGGAAGATGGCTAGGGAGAGTATAGGCGTTGAGTGAGACAATGAGGCATGAGGTAGGTTTAAGATTTCATTATTAAGAGTTTGGATGATAAATGTGTGGGTATAAGAGGGTTGTTGAGGGTGAGAAGAGGATCAGTTTGTAGAATGACGAAGTAAAGAGTAACAAGGCAGAAATTATGTTTGAATGGTGTTTACAATATAGAAGTGATGTATGGAGGGCTGAGTATATGTGGAGTAAATGAGAGGTTAGAGTGACGAAGTGGAAAAAGAGCTACTGAGAGAATGAGTGAGGCTTTATCAATAAATTATGCTAAGAATAAGAAAACAGTTTAGCGTGAGACTAATATGCTGAGAAAGCCTAGCGAACAAACGGCTTTAACAGTTAAAAACAAAAGATGAGGGTTATTAAATGGAGGAAAATTTTTGAGTTGTTAAATATTGATAAAGAAGTGAAGATTGATTTCATGCAGTTGCCAGGGAAGTGTAACATCTTGTAGGTGTGAGGAAGATAAGTGAGAGTTGTCAAGAAACAGGACAGCTGTTTCGTGACGCGGATCTTAATCATATAATGACCCGCCGCTGGAGTTTTTGGTCATCTGACCAAGCCCTTTCGCTGGCTTTCTGGTCATCTGACCAAGCCCTTCCGCTGGCTTTCTGGTCCTTAATATAAGTGTAGGAAAATCATATGATGCTGTGGGTAAGGGAAAGAAAATGCAGCAGCTGGCATAAATAAGATCAAGACAGAAATGCGAAAAGCAGATCGGGATACAGTTTTGGAGTGGATGTATATTTGTTGAATATATGAATGAAAGGCGGTAGAGGGTACCTAGGGACTGACAGAGAACATGCATAGCTCCTTTGAATAAGTGGGTAAGGGAATCAAAGAGAGTGTAAAATTTATTTCAGTCTCTTTGAGATCTGAAAAAGGTATCCCAGTGCGTCAAACCCAAACCCTTGTGCCTCACTGCACAAGGGCTTGGGTTTGTAATGCATTTAAATATTAGCACTGTAGATTCGAAGCGAATCATAAGAAACATTCACAATTTATCACTTTGAAACTAATACACTGTAACACCTAGGAAAATGAAACTTATGAAGAGGTTTCAATCCGACTTGGACCTTATATCTCATTTTCTTAAAAAATGACAAATTAGAACAAATACAGCCCAAAACTAATTCAAACTTTCAACTAAGAAATATCAGCTTTGAATAGGAACTGAAGAGGCATACTTTTATTTTCTATACGGCAATATTCTAAAATACGCCAGCACATTAAGTTTGAGGCCGCTCAGATATGACGTCATCAGGTTATCTGAGTTGAAGTGTTAGAGCCAATCAGATGAGGCAAGCAGAAACTATCGCTTGGAAGAAGAGTATTTTATTTTTCCAAATTTCATTCTAAAAAAAATCTAATTGGGGAAATATAAAAGGCCAAAATCAGTCCAAACTATCTTACAAGTAGGACTGTCCAGCACTTAAGGAATAGGTAGGTAAGTAGCAAGTACACAAAAAACTCATCACCTTTTTACTAAAAGGTTAATTTCGTGTCTCCTTAGATGAGTTAAATGGTTATATTCACAATGATTTTCGGTAAGTTATAAATTTTCGCTCAGCTTGTTTGACAAAAGAAAGATGCTTATCAAATAAGCTAACAAGACGGAGGTTTCAAGCCTCTTACTGCTTGTGCTGGCTGACTCAAACATGTTAGTCAACACGAGGCAGTTGTTTACCATCTTATCAAAGTTTCGTTTATTTATCGTTTCCTTTCACTTACACTCACTCTCACTTTCTTTGCTCTCTCCAACTTTCTTTCTCACTTGCAGTCTGTCCTCTCTAACTCTTATTCTTACTTGTATCTTGTACTCTCTCGTTAACGCTTTCAATTCACAATTATGTCTTTTATTATAATGTAATCAGTCTCGTACATGCTTTTACATATTTGGTATCTACATAATACTGTATTTTACTCATAGAACTCGGAACTCGGTCTTTTCCTCTTCGCCCAGAAGTTTGTCCTTGAGCTTGAATGATCATGTTCGTCTTGCCGTGAAACAAAATATTTGAGAGAGAAAAAATTAATAGTTGGCATATTCGATTAAGTACTGTTAACCTGTATTAATGCATCATTAAGTGAAACCAACTAAATTTTAAAAACTGATTGTTTTCGTCTGGCAGTGTGCACTTTAGAGTAATATCTTTCAGCATGTATTTTCTACCGAACGGTAACCAAAAAATGTTGCACAATGGATTGTGCCATGGTAATGCTCAGAGCTTCCAAGACTTTCAATTGCAATTTCTTCCTATACCTTTTCATTTCGTTCTACTCTTTTGTTCTCATTCTCTTCTTGAATTATTCGCTTACACGTTGGTTATTCTCTTCTGCGCCAGTCTTAATTTCCCACGAAATGTGATGAGAATCCTGAAGCTTTTTCAGAGTGATGGACGATAATGAAGGAGTGTGTGTGTGTGTGTGTGTGTGTGTTATGTTCTATGTATGTTAATGTTCTTAGGAAAGTTATCAATGTTTTTGTATATAATTATATTTTTTGATGCCACTAATATCCTTGTTCCGACTCTCTGGTATAACTATTAATTTAATATCGCTCCTCACTTTTCGTGCAGTAGCCGTGTAAAAACAGTCCTTTATATTTGTCTGTTCTTTCTTGCTAGTCAGGCTGGCTGTCTGTCTTCCTTTCCATCTATCTGTTATTTCTTGCTAATTAACCTGGCTATCTTCTTTTCTGTTTGTTTCTTCTTGCCTGTTATCCTGTTTTATTGTTTTAATGTTCATTACTCCTTTTTAATCACAATGAGTAAATATAACAATAATAATAATTATTATTTCATTATTTATTTTATTTCAAGCGAATTTACATAACTGCTATAATTATTTTAATTGCGAAGTAATATGAGTGGTTGTTGAAGGGAAACTCAGGTGGTGTTCTGAAATTATTATGAAGTCAATTTAATTGGGTTAGTTACAGCGGCGAGTGCTCAGTGACGCAGCTGTAATCGAAAACGTAAATTCCTCAACTTAGTGAGTATTACTAGACTTTATCTACTCTGTCCGTCTGTCTATTACATAAATTGTCAGCCTATGAGTGTATACTTCGTGAATGAATCACACGCTTTGCCCACGTATTCATAGCTTGACAGGCATGATCTGTTTACATTGCCGTCCCATGGCTAATTTGACCGTCATAGTATGATGGTGAAGCCTGGACAACAAGGTCTGATGACAGTCTTGTCAATCTCGTCTTAACCTGACCGCCGCAGCCGAGGTGACTGACAGCACTCTAATGTATTTCTGAAGAAATCTGTTGACTTTATGGTACTAGTGGGAATCTCTATATTTATTATTATTATTATTATTATTATTATTATTATTATTATTATTATTATTATTATTATTATTATTATTATTGTTATTATTATTACATTTTTGATAATTTTAAAGGTTTCACCCAATAATTAATTTATAGCTAATGTTATTACAAAGACTGCCAATGTTGCTTCTGCTATTACTGTTGCTGCTTTTGCTGCTATTATTGCTGCTGCTCCTGCTGCTGTTACTGCTGCTGCTCCTGCTGCTGTTACTGTTGCTGCTGCTATTACTATTGCTGCTGCTATTAATCCTGCTGCTCCTGCTGGTATTACTGCTGCTGCTCTTACTGTTGCTATTATTGCGGCTGCTGCTTCTGCTGCTGCTGCTGCCGCCGGCGCTGCTGCCGCCACCGCAAAAGCCGCAACTTATTATCGTAACTTTTGCAAATTGCTATTTACTACTACTGTAACTACAACAACTACTTATTTCTATTTATTACTACAACTATAATTACCACTTATTATTTTACCTTATACGGGTACTTAATATTACTACTTCTACTGTTACTAATACTACTGCTGCAACTGCTACTATCACTACTGCAACTACTACAACTACTACAACTACTACAACTACTACAACTACTACAACTACTACAACTACTACATGCTCAGAAGTCTACTATAATATTATTTTCTTTATAACTAGAGCTAACAAAACAAAATTGTTTTTGCAATTAACCTCATTTGGGATGAGAGAGGTACTTCTGTCTGGTCATTCGAGTGTGAAAAATAAGCCTGTTAAACGTTATGTACTCTGGTAGGTTAGCCGCCCTTTCCTTTATGTCTTATGAGCACATGAGAAAGCAGGGAAATTTTCCTAATTCCTACTTACACTCGGGATGCACTTATCTTTACTTTCTTGTGAGTGTCTTAATAGCACTTACTCCTCTAATGTTTCCTTTCTAATTTCCCTGGGAAATTAGGGTTAAATCCTTACTCTGTAACCATGGATGTTGTTGAAGTCGTCTAAAAGACTTGGAACTAGTAACTGGCACCCACTTTTCTGTATATAAGTACTACAAAAAGAAGTATTTTTTAATGTCTTTTTTAATGTTCACCATTGTTTAGTGAGAATTATACAAATACATAACGACACGCATGGCATACGGAGGAAAAATTCTGTTCCACTTCCACATGGAGATAAGTGGAAATTAATAAGAACAAGAGCCAGTAAGAAAAATAGAAGAAAACCCAGAAGGGTATGTGTATATGTATTTGCTTGTGCATGCATGTGTAGTGTGACCTAAATGTAAGTAAAAGCAGCGAGACGTACCTGAAATCCAGGCTTTCGTTTTACACTCGCTTGGCAGGACGGTAGTATCTCCCTGGGTGGATATATAAATATAAACAAATATATATATATATATATATATATATATATATATATATATATATATATATATATATATATATATATATATATATATATGTATATATATTTATATATATATATATGTATGTATATATATATATATATATATATATATATATATATATATATATATATATATATATATATATATATAATATATATATATATATATATATATATATATATATATATATATATATATATATATATATATATATATATATATATATATATATATATATATATATAAGAATAAATGAATTTGATGTAAATACACGTACGAAAAATATCTAGCCAAGACAGGACTCGCAGCAAGAGGTTCAGGTTGAAAAATTTAGATTTAGGGAGGATATAGGAAAACACTGGGTTTGTATTAGAGATGTAGATGGGCCAGTAGGACTGCTGCAGTGTAAGTATTTCCATTTTCTTGGCTATGTTCTCTCATTGTCGCCAACTTTTCAAGGGCAATACCTATATGCTGGTGAAGAGCTCTTTATTCAGGAAATTGGTGCTATCCTCATCTACTTTGGATCAAACCTGATTACCCCACTCTCTCACATTTTAAAGGCGCTGTAAACTCCATACGGATTTAACTCTTTCCAATGAATAAAGTAATAAAACAATGAAACCAGTCATTTCACACACACTGTAATATCAGTCCTATACTGTATATACCATCAATCCCAGGCTGTATGTATTATCAGTCCCAGGCTGTCAGTCCCAGACTGTATGTACCATCAGTCCCAGACTGTTTGTACCATTAGTCCCAGACTGTATGTACCGTCAGTCAGAGACTGTAAGTACTATCAGTCCCAGACTGTATGTACCATCAATCCCAGACTGTATGTACCGTCAGTCAAAGACTGTATGTACCATCAGTACCAAACTATATGTACCATTAGTCCCAGACTGTATGTACCGTCAGTCAGAGACTGTAAGTACTATCAGTCCCAGACTGTATGTACCGTCAGTCAAAGATTGTATGTACCATCAGTACCAAACTATATGTACCATCAGTCCCAGACTGTATCTACACTAAGAGAGCCTCTGACATGTACACTAGTTCATAGTGTCTTTTCACACATTACTTTCACACACTTTTGTTGTTGCTCTTCACTTTCCGCATATTTATACACTTTCACACTTGTTTACCTCGTATTCACTGATTTCATTGAACAAACATTCCCTTCATGACTATTCCATTGAGGGTTCTACATTTTGCTTAGTCCTACCTCCTACCCTCTTCCCACCATTCAACTCTCTCCCTCCAGTTTTTCCATGGCTTCTGTCTCGGTTCCTCTCTGATTGCATATAATTCTGCCCCTCTCTCCCTCTCCCTTTCCCTCTCTAGTAAACAAACATATACGCATATATCACGCCTTCGTTAAACACATAGTGAATATTACCCTCCAGCTATCAAGCAGACATCCTCTATTTCAAGAGCGTCAATACTGACTGAATATATATTGCATAATAGTAAGATTAATTTTCATGTTTAATAGAATATCCTGCTATGGGATGTATTTCGTGAAATTATTGAACAAACTGGTGTAATTATGCATATTTATATCATACGAAGACTGCAATTTATTTTGAAAAAAAGAGGCATTAATAGAGTACATTAATGTCGTTTGCCCAAAACGTGTGAATACCCGGCCAGTACCCAAGTTACTGTAGATCATCAGAACCAATAAAAACAGAAGAGTCATACTTGTACGATCAAAGAAAGAGATATTTCACATCACGGTGGACTGAAGATGATATTTTATCTGTCAGTCTCAGGCATGGCTAAATTACTGTGTAGACTGATGCTGAGTGTGCAGGTTCGAATTCTGCTGTGGACTGAAACATAATGTTTGTGAATAATTTCGACCGTTTGCGAATTATTAAGCATTCCAAAATCTCTGGGAGTTCACTGAATGTTGCAGGATTTGATGAAATAACTTATCATTAGCCTGCTGTTGCTGGGCATACGAGTGATCGCCTAGCTTCGGCTAGGCGCCCATGTATATATGTCGTGCCGAATTGGTAAAATTGGTCAGTTAGGAAGGACTCATTTAAAATTAAGCCCTATCTTAAATTTTCTCTTATACTTTGAAAGATATATATTTTTCATTTCTGTGAATGTAAAAATTAATAATTTTGTACCAAACGAATCTTAGAAAACTTACTTAAACTTATTTTAACAACCGCTATTTAATTTAGCCTAATCCAACTAAATATATTTTAGATAAATTTACAATAATTTAATAATAAACACGATGAAATATTTCTTTCGTTAAGTTCAAAATGATTTTTGCGAAATTATTTCATGCACAAATTTTCGCTTGCTTTATTAGGCAAGAAGAGCGTTGCCATTTAAGCCAAAATCGCAAGTTTTACTTATTCTGCAAGACATATAATATAATATAATATAATATAATATAATATATATATATATATATATATATATATATATATATATATATATATATATATACTATATGTCGTGCCGAATATGTAAAACTGGTCAATTAGCAACAACTCATTTAAAATTAAGTCTTTTCTAAAATTTTCTCTTGTACGTTTAAAGATATATTTTTTTTTCATTAATGTTAATATATTTTTTTTTTAATTTTGCACCAAAAGAATCTTAGAAAACTTACGTAACCTTATTTTAACAAGAACAATTTATTTTAGCTTAACCCAACTAAATATATTTTAGATTTGTTTACAATAATTTAATACTTAACAAACACAATGAAATATATTTTTTTTTCGTTAGGTTCAGAATAAATTTGACGAAATTACTACATACACAAATTTTCACTTGTCCTATATGGCAAGATGAGCGTTGCTATTTAAGCCAAGATCGCAAGTTCTGCCCATTCGGCACGA
>NC_091292.1:22034178-22084178 GCF_038502225.1 Cherax quadricarinatus | reverse complement strand
GGTAGCAGGGAATCTCTGGGGTAATATTCCCAGCAGCATGGAATCTCTGGGGAAGTATTCCCAGCAGCATAAAATCTCTGGGGATAATATTCCCACCAGCAGGGAATCTTTGGGGTAATATTCCTAATAACAGGGAATCTCTAGGATAATATTCCCAGCTACAAGAAATCGCTGGGGTAATATTCCCAAGTGCAAAGAATATCTGGGGATAATATTCCAAGCAGCATGGAATTTTTGGGATAATATTCTCAGTAGCAGGGAATCTCTGGGTCAATATTCCCAGCAGTAGGGAATCTATCGGGTAATATTCTCACCATTAGAAATGTCTGCATCTCTTTTTTTTCCAGCACGATGTTGTCTCGTAGTCACGATGAAAAATTAAGTGTATGTATTTATTTCTTTGTTAAAAAAAAAGCTGAAAACTTCTTACGTTATTGTTCGATGTTTTTACATTTTTTTACACGATGGTGCATTGATATAAATAGTGTAATTATGTTTTTAATTATACTCGTATGATATTTTAAAAATTAATTTCAATTTACAGCCGATGTTATCGTTCATCTTTTTTAATATTTTTTGGCCTGTAAAAATAGCTTTTTTATTTTTTTGGGGTTTTAACGAAATTTCTTATTTTCCAGTCAATTTCATTAATAACTCATTGCTTTCTCCTTTCATTTTTTCACTAAAAAAGTACTCCTCTTTTCTAACCGTCTCACTGCCTCGTTTTTTCCTCTTCACTCTAGGCAAGACTCTTGACTCAGTCCTCTCCTTTCCCACCCGCATTCCCATTCGCTTTCTCTCCTCTCATCTTTCCCCATTCATTACACTCTCTTCATTCCTCAAACGGACTGATTTCCCAGCCTGCCTCTTGACTCTCCGCACGCATAACTCTCGCCTCCAGGTCGCATATTCTCAATCCAGACATGCTTTGCATATTCACGTATCGCCAAGGATCAAAGAGACCTCTCTTCCAGCGTGAAGGGAAACGGTATAATCTAGACATCAGTGGGAAACAAACTGCTGACTGACTGAACTTGTTTCCGAGCACCTAAAGCTACATAATGAGCGGGAATATTTCTAGTTTTAGTATCCAGATTAGAAATCAAATGAATCGTCTTTTCCACTGGGGATATATATATATATATATATATATATATATATATATATATATATATATATATATATATTTTATATATATATATATATATATATATATATATATATATATATATATATATATATATATATATATATATATATATATATATATATATATATATATATATATGTCGTGCCGAATAGGCAGAACTTGCGATCTTGGCTTAAATAGCAACGTTGATCTTGCCATATAGGACAAGTGAAAATTTGTGTATGCAATAATTTCGCCAAAATCATTCTGAACCTAACGAAAAAAATATATTTCACTGTGTTTGTTTAGTATTAAATTATTGTAAACAAATCTAAAATACATTTAGTTGGGTTAGGCTAAAATAAATTTTTCTTGTTATAATAAGGTTAGGTAAGTTTTCCAATTTCCTTTCGGTGCAAAATTAATTTTTTTTTACATCAACATTAATGAAAAAAATATATCTTTAAACATACAAGAGAAAATTTTAGAAAGGACTTAATTTTAAATGAGTTCTTGCTAATTGACCAGTTTTACATATTAGGCACGACATATATATATGTCGTGCCGAATAGGCAGAACTTGCCATCTTGGCTTAAATAGCAACGCTCATCTTGCCATATAGGGCAAGTGAAAATTTGTGTATGCAATAATTTCGCCAAAATCATTCTGAACCTAACGAAAAAAAATATATTTGATTGTGTTTGTTTAGTACTAAATTATTGTAAACGTATTTAAAATATATTCAGTTGGGTTAGGCTAAAATAAATTGCTCTTGGTATTATAAGGTTAGGTAAGTTTTCTAAGATTCTTTTGGTGTAATATTAAAAGTCTTTACACTAACTTTAATGAAAAAAATATATCTTTAAACGTTTAAGGGAAAATTTCAGGAAGGACTTAATTTTAAATGAGTTCTTGCTAATTGACCAGTTTTACATATTCGGAACGACATATATATATATATATATATATATATATATATATATATATATATATATATATATATATATATATATATATATATATATATATATATATATATATATATATATATATATACATATATATATATATATATATATATATATATATATATATATATATATATATATATATATATATATAAATATATATATATATATATATATATATATATATATATATATATATATATATATATATATATAATTTTTTTTTCTTTTTCAACAAGTCGGCCGTCTCCCACAGAGGCAGGGTGACCCAAAAAAGAAAGAAAACCCCCAAAAAGAAAATGCTTTCATCATCATTCAACACTTTCACCATACTCACACATATAATCACTGGTTTTGCAGAGGTGCTCAGAATACAACAGCTTAGAAGCATATACGTATAAAGATACATAACATATCCCTCCAAACTGCCAATATCCCAAAAACCTCCTTTAAAGTGCAGGCATTGTACTTCCCATTTCCAGGACTCAAGTCCGACTATATGAAAATAACCGGTTTCCCTGAATCCCTTCACTAAATATTACCCTGCTCACACTCCAACAGATCGTCAGGTCCCAAGTACCATTCGTCTCCATTCACTCCTATCTAACACGCTCACGCACGCTTGCTGGAAGTCCAAGCCCCTTACCCACAAAACCTCCTTTACCCCCTCTCTCCAACCCTTTCGAGGACGACCCCTACCTCGCCTTCCTTCCCCTATAGATTTATATGCTTTCCATGTCATTCTACTTTGATCCATTATCGCTAAATGACCAAACCACCTCAACAACCCCTCTTCTGCCCTCTGACTAATACTTTTATTAACTCCACACCTTTTCCTAATTTCCACACTCCGAATTTTCTGCATAATATTTACACCACACATTGCCTTTAGAAAGGACATCTCTCTAACCGCCTCCTCGCTGCTGCATTTACCACCCAAGCTTCACACCCATATAAGAGTGTTGGTACTACTATACTTTCATACATTCCCTTCTTTGCCTCCATAGATAACGTTTTTTGACTCCACATATACCTCAATGCACCACTCACCTTTTTTCCCTCATCAATTCTATGATTAACCTCATCCTTCATAAATCCATCCGCCGACACGTCAACTCCCAAGTATCTGAAAACATTCACTTCTTCCATACCCCTCCTCCCCAATTTGATATCCAATTATTCTTTATCTAAATCATTTGATACCCTCATCACCTTACTCTTTTCTATATTCACTTTAAACTTTCTACCTTTACGCACATTCCCAAACTCATCCACTAACCTTTGCAATTTTTCTTTAGAATCTCCCATAAGCACAGATTCATCAGCAAAAAGTAACTGTGTTAATTCCCATTTTGAATTTGATTCCCTATAATTTAATCCCACCCTTCTCCCGAACACCCTAGCATTTACTTCTTTAACAACCCCATCTATAAATATATTAAACAACCATGGTGACATTACACATACCTGTCTAAGACCTACTTTTACCGGGAAGTAGTCTCCCTCTCTTCTACACACCCTAACCTGAACCTAACTATCCTCATAAAAACTCTTTATAGCATTTAGTAACTTACCACCTATTCCATATACTTGCAACATCTGCCACATTGCTCCCCTATCCACTCTAACATATGCCTTTTGTAAATCCATAAATGCAATAAAAACTTCCCTACCTTTATCTAGATACTGTTCACATATATGCTTCAATGTAAACACTTGATCTGCACATCCCCTACCCACTCTGAAACCTCCTTGCTCATCCGCAATCCTACATTCTGTCTTACCTCAAATTCTTACAATTAAAACCCTACCGTACACTTTTCCTGGTATACTCAATAAACTTATTCCTCTATAATTTTTACAATCTCTTTTGTCTCCCTTCCCTTTATATAAAGGGACTATACATGCTCTCCGCCAATCCCTAGGTACCTTCCCCTCTTCCATACATTTATTAAACAAAAGTACCAACCACTCCAACACTATATCCCCCCCTGCTTTTAATATTTCTGTCATGATCCCATCAGTTCCAGCTGCTTTACCCCATTTCATTCTACGTAATGCATCGCGTACCTCCCCCACACTTACATTCTGCTCTTCTTCACTCCTAAATGATGGTATACTTCCCTGACCAGTGCATGAAATTATCGTCTCCCTTTCTTCCTCAACATTTAAAAGTTCCACAAAATATTTTCGCCATCTACCTAATACCTCCCTCTCACCATCTACTAACTCCCCTACTCTGTTTTTAACTGACAAATCCAAACTGTCTCTAGGCTTTCTTAACTTGTTTAACTCACTCCAAAATTTTTTCTTATTTTCATTAAAATTTCTTGACAGTGCCTCTACCACTCTATCATCTGCTCTCCTTTTGCACTCTCTCACCACTCTCTTCACCTTTATATATATATATATATATATATATATATATATATATATATATATATATATATATATATATATATATATATATATATATATATATATATATATATATATACATTTATATATATATATATAAATATATATATATATATATATATATATATATATATATATATATATATATATATATATATATATATATATATATATATATATATAAATATATGCAATAAGATCACAGTAAACAGGTGATTTCAAAATATGCAAAACAACCACTCTGAAAGAATAGAAAAATTCCAAGCGCTTTCGTGACTACTCACATTATCAAGGAACTATGAAAGTGAAGCATCCAAGGAAGCTATATAAGGGGTCGGCCAGCACCTCACTATCAGATCCCACAACGGTTAGACACGTGACGCGCGGCGAGCCAACTTGGACAGGTCCTTTGCAAAACTCACCCCCAAGCTATTTATTTGTCCAGTGTATTATTAAATTCTACCCAAATTCTATTAATTATAAGTGGATCTAATTTATATAAACCAAAGGAAATATTCATATTATTGTCAAAACCGCCCTTTATGAAACAAGATTCAATTATATTCCTGTCGACCATGGACTTGCTTGATACTACTTTCTCAACTTTTTGAAAATCAATTGGATGGTTAAAATCTCTTACATGAATAAATAGAGCATTGGAATCTTGTCCAGTTCTAATGCTATATTTATGTTGTTTTAATCTTAGTTCGAGATTTTTACCAGTTTGACCGTAATAAACTTTATCGCAAATTTTACAAGGAATCTTATAGACACATCCATCAGCATTTTGGGGGGAATTCTTAATCAAAAGTTATTTTACTGTATCAAGATTTTTGAATACAACTTTAATATTAAAAGTCTTAAGAAGAGAAGGCATATCAACCAAGTTTTCATGGTAAGGGAGAACCAACATATTTTTAGTTGAATAAGGCTGGTTGCCCTTTTTTGGATTATAAAAAGTGTTCCTAGCAACTTTAAAAGATTTATCAATTACATTTCTTGGGTATTTTAAATCATTACCTATTTCATAAATTTTGGATATTTCCTCATCTATGAACTCAGGACTACAAATTCGTAAAGCTCTCAAAAACATTGATGAGAAAACAGACAGTTTGACTCTATCTTGATGCGAGGAATAATAGTGGACATAGGAACAGTTATTTGTAGGTTTTCTGTAAATTTTAAATTTGAATTCATTATTTCCCTTAATAATTAAAACATCTAGAAAAGGCAATGAGTTATTTTCTTCAAACTCAACAGTAAAGTTTATAGAATGGGGCTAAGCTATTTAATTTTCCAAGAAAATGGTGTATATCTACATTTTTGGGCATCAGACACAAAATATCATCAACATATCTGAACCATTTAGCTCTATTAGGGAGGATTGTGTTAAGCAACCTTGTTTCAAAAAATTCCATGTATAGGTTACTAAGAACAGGTGAAAGAGGATTTCCCATTGCCATACCAAACTTCTGAGTGTAAAAACTTATCATTAAATACAAATTTTGCATCAACAATGCAAAGTTTAATAAGTTTAATGATAGTAGGAACTGGCAATGGTAAATCATAGTTAACGAGTTCTTCAGATAAGAAACTTAATAAATCATCAACAGGAACTTTCGTAAACAAGGAAGTAACATCAAAACTAACCATGTTAAAATCATTTAAGTCAGTCAAGGAGTTTAATTTATCAACCAAGTCTATGTTGTTTTTAACATTAAAGTTAGAAATTTTGCCAACAATAGGGCTCAAAATATCGACAAGCCATTTTGATAATTTATATGAAACTGACCCTATGGAGCTAATAATTGGTCTGACTGGATTCCCTGGTTTGTGTGTTTTTATTAGTCCATACATGTAAGGTAAAGATGGATTAGTGGAAGTAAATTGTTTGACTAATTCATCTTTGCCTTTCAGTAGAAGTTTTGTTTTATTGAAATTGCTGTTAACGGTTTCTAGGGGATTTTTCCTAAGTTTAGAATAGGTTTCAGTATCATCTAAGAGATTATTCATTTTTTCTTGGTAATCATTTTCTTTCATAATTACTATTGCATTTATTTTGTCTGCTTTAGTAAGGCGCAAATTTTTATTGTTATTAAGTGTATCATAAGACTTAAAGAATCTTTGAGGGCAATTGGGAATGTTTGGTTTTAACATAGAGCTGTATACCATTCCTTTACTATCATTAAACTTACTACTATCATTAAACTACTATCATTAAACTACTACTACTATCATTAAACTTACTACTATCATTAAACTTATTAAACTTTGCATTGTTGATGCAAAATTTGTATTTAATGATAAGTTTTACACTCAGAAGTTTGGTATGGCAATGGGAAATCCTCTTTCACCTGTTCTTAGTAACCTATACATGGAATTTTTTGAAACAACGTTGCTTAACACAATCCTCCCTAATAGAGCTAAATGGTTCAGATATGTTTGATGATGTTTTTTGTATGTATACTTTGAAAATGTAGATATACACACCATTTTCTTGGAAAATTAAATAAGCAGCCCATTCTCATTTACTGTTGAGTTTGAAGAAAATAACATTGCCTTTTCTGGGTGTTTAATTATTGGGAATAATAGATTCAAATTTAAATTTGCAGAAGAGCACACGATAACTGTTCTATGTCACTGGCCAATCTCGCATCAAATAAGTCCAAACTGTCTGTTTACTCATCAATATTTTGAAACTATTGTAACCCTGATTCATGAATGACCTATCAAGAATATAATAGGCAATGATTAAAATACCAGAAAATCTGATAAATAATCTTTAAGAAGATTGTACTAGGAAATTTTACTATAATCAAAAGTGTCCTTTATTCAACTAGTATATTCCACCTGCATGAAGAAGCTTTTGGACGATATGCCTTCTCTTCTTAGACTTTAATATTAAGTTAACATTAAATGCTGACCAATCTTTTTTTGCAGTTGAAATTCAAACTGCTTGATGAATGTGTCTCTAAAATTTATGTAAATTGCGATAAGATTATTGCAGTCAAACTGATAAATCGAGCTAAATTGAAGCAACGTAAATGTGGCATTGGGGCTGGACAGATGTGCTGTATTTATTCATGTGAAGATTTTAACCATCCAATGATTTTCAAAAGAAGTGAAGAAAATGTATCCCAGCTGGCCCCATGATCATTTTAAGTATAATTGAATAACTGGTGAGAGGCAGTTTGTTTAATAATATGAATATTTCCTTGATTTATATAAATTAGATCACATTTACAGTGTAGAACTGAGTAGAGCTAATATTTTGCTGGACAAATAATAAACTTGAGAATGAGAGACACACAGGATTCCTGTCAGGAGCTCGCCATCATCACATCTGACTGGGCCAACAAATCCGACTCTGGTGAGGTGCCATTTATACTCTCTTTTTCGCCCAGTGCTTCACTTTCATAATTCACTGATAATAATGATGATCTGAAAGCTGCTTTGAAACCACTATTCTTTCAGAGAATGGTATTTTACATATAAATATATATGTATATATATATATATATATACATATATATATATATATATATATATATATATATATATATATATATATATATATATATATATATATATATATATATATATATATATATACATAAATAAATATATATATATATATATATATATATATATATATATATATATATATATATATATATATATATATATATATATATAAATAAAAATAAAAATTTAAGTTTTGCCTAAACAACCAGTATCCTCGTCTTTCCCAGGTCCATGTGTCAAGGAGTCTATCTGTCCGCCTTCAGATATTCTCCCTTTCCCATTTCCCCAGGGTATCCTTGCCTTTCCCAGGTTCATTTGTCCATGAATCCATCCGTGGGCCACCGGATGTCTCCCCTTCCTCACTTCCCTTAGGATATCTTCCAGTCTCAGCCTTCCCCAGGTTATGTATCCCGAAGTCAGCTCAGCCACCCTCAGTGATCTAGCCAGATGAGAACGAGGCCTTGTTTAGCTGGTCTACGGTAGAGACCGTCCAGGTGGGTGGAATTACAGGAGGGGACACACAGAACACTGAGTCCTGTAATTACACACACCAAGACAGCCTAGACCGTAGGTCAGCCAGACGCAGCCAAGCCACCGTCCAGTTCGGCCACCAAGGTGGTATATTTATATATATATACATATATATATATATATATATATATATATATATATATATATATATATATATATATATATATATATATATATATATATATATATATATGTAAATATATATATATATATATATATATATATATATATATATATATATATATATATATATATATATATATATATATATATATATATATATATATATATATATATAAAATAGGGAGGTACCGCCTCTGGAACTGTCCTGGGGACCCTCATCCTCAGAGAAAAGAATAAACTTGCTTCAGGGAAAAATCAAGGTTCTCCCTGAAGCTGTTTGAAAACTGTTTTCTCCTTCCGCCCCCTATATTTTATAGATACTTTATTTAAAGACATAATACATTGACAAAAAATGTTGACAAAATGCACTGACAAAAATACAATAAGGAGTAAAACGACGTATCAGAATCAAGATTCCATGATGTTGCAGTGTCCGGATGGCGAAATGTCTACAAATAAACATACCCAGATGCTGCACATGTGTCTTAATTTCATCTTGTCGGTATTATATACCATTCTTGCACACACACACACACACACACACACATATATATACATATATATATATATATATATATATATATATATATATATACATATATATATATATACATATATATATATACATATATATATATATATATATATATATATATATATTTATTTATTATTTTATTATCACACTGGCCGATTCCCACCAAGGCAGGGTGGCCCGAAAAAGAAAAACTTTCACCATCATTCACTCCATCACTGTCTTGCCAGAAGGGTGCTTTACACTACAGTTTTTAAACTGCAACATTAACACCCCTCCTTCAGAGTGCAGGCACTGTACTTCGCATCTCAAGGACTCAAGTCCGGCCTGCCAGTTTCCCTGAATCCCTTCATAAATGTTACTTTGCTCACACTCCAACAGCACGTCAAGTATTAAAAACCATTTGTCTCCATTCACTCCTATCAAACACGCTCACGCATGCCTGCTGGAAGTCCAAGCCCTTCGCACACAAAACCTCCTATACCCCCTCCCTCCAACCTTTCCTAGGCCGACCACTACCCCGCCTTCCTTCCACTACAGACTGATACACTCTTGAAGTCATTCTGTTTTGCTCCATTCTCTCTAAATGTCCGAACCACCTCAACAACCCTTCCTCAGCCCTCTGGACAACAGTTTTTGTAATCCCGCACCTCCTCCTAACTTCCAAACTACGAATTCTCTGCATTATATTCACACCACACATTGCCCTCAGACATGACATCTCCACTGCCTCCAGCCTTCTCCTCGCTGCAACATTCATCACCCACGCTTCACACCCATATAAGAGCGTTGGTAAAATTATACTCTCATACATTCCCCTCTTTGCCTCCAAGGACAGAGTTCTTTGTCTCCACAGACTCCTAAGTGCACCACTCACTCTTTTTTCCTCATCAATTCTATGATTCACCTCATCTTTCATAGACCCATCCGCTGACACGTCCACTCCCAAATATCTGAATACGTTCACCTCCTCCATACTCTCTCCCTCCAATCTGATATCCAATCTTTCATCACCTAATCTTTTTGTTATCCTCATAACCTTACTCTTTCCTGTATTCACCTTTAATTTTCTTCTTTTGCACACCCTACCAAATTCATCCACCAATCTCTGCAACTTCTCTTCAGAATCTCCCAAGAGCACAGTGTCATCAGCAAAGAGCAGCTGTGACAACTCCCACTTTGTGTGTGATTCTTTATCTTTTAACTCCACGCCTCTTGCCAAGACCCTCGCATTTACTTCTCTTACAACCCCATCTATAAATATATTAAACAACCACGGTGACATCACACATCCTTGTCTAAGGCCTACTTTTACTGGGAAAAAATTTCCCTCTTTCCTACATACTCTAACTTGAGCCTCACTATCCTCATAAAAACTCTTCACTGCTTTCAGTAACCTACCTCCTACACCATACACTTGCAACATCTGCCACATTGCCCCCCTATCCATCCTGTCATACGCCTTTTCCAAATCCATAAATGCTACAAAGACCTCTTTAGCCTTATCTAAATACTGTTCACTTATATGTTTCACTGCAAACACCTGGTTCACACACCCCCTACCTTTCCTAAAGCCTCCTTGTTCATCTGCTATCCTATTCTCCGTCTTACTCTTAATTCTTTCAATTATAACTCTACCATACACTTTACCAGGTATACTCAACAGACTTATCCCCCTATAATTTTTGCACTCTCTTTTATCCCCTTTGCCTTTATACAAAGGAACTTTGCATGCTCTCTGCCAATCCCTAGGTACCTTACCCTCTTCCATACATTTATTAAATAATTGCACCAACCACTCCAAAACTATATCCCCACCTGCTTTTAACATTTCTATCTTTATCCCATCAATCCCGGCTGCCTTACCCCCTTTCATTTTACCTACTGCCTCACAAACTTCCCCCACACTCAAAACTGGCTCTTCCTCACTCCTACAAGATGTTATTCCTCCTTGCCCTATACACGAAATCACAGCTTCCCTATCTTCATCAACATTTAACAATTCCTCAAAATATTCCCTCCATCTTCCCAATACCTCTAACTCTCCATTTAATAACTCTCCTCTCCTATTTTTAACTGACAAATCCATTTGTTCTCTAGGCTTTCTTAACTTGTTAATCTCACTCCAAAACTTTTTCTTATTTTCAACAAAATTTGTTGATAACATCTCACCCACTCTCTCATTTGCTCTCTTTTTACATTGCTTCACCACTCTCTTAACCTCTCTCTTTTTTTCCATATACTCTTCCCTCCTTGCATCACTTCTACTTTGTAAAAACTTCTCATATGCTAACTTTTTCTCCCTTACTACTCTCTTTACATCATCATTCCACCAATCGCTCCTCTTCCCTCCTGCACCCACTTTCCTGTAACCAGAAACTTCTGCTGAACACTCTAACACTACATTTTTAAACCTACCCCATACCTCTTCGACCCCATTGCCTATGCTCTCATTAGCCCATCTATCCTCCAATAGCTGTTTATATCTTACCCTAACTGCCTCCTTGTTGCAACCGCTGAATGGGTTACAATGATTATTATGTATATATAATGTATATTACCTTTTCATTTAATTTTATATTGCTTATATTTGCGATAATAGCTAAATCGTAAATGTATGACTTTATATTATTATTTGACTGTTATATTGTTATTTAGCTTATGTTGTTAGGATGTACATAATATGTGCTCAGTTAGTCTTGATTGTCAAACTACTGTAATTATCGCTTGTCGCTCGTTATACTGCCGGCTTCTGAGCTGCAGTTGTCCACGTAGCTATCACGTGATCGAGGGGGGGAGTGTCCTGACCTCTCGTAAAGTATTCAGTCTGCTGTAGACTCGCTTGCTGGTTGGACAGATTGTCTGTCTCATTATTCTTGTTAGTTCTGTAGAACTTTGTTCACAGAACATTGTATAGACTTAGTGATTTTCGACGTTGTACTGAGGTTGTGTGTCACATTGACACTCTGAACATCTCAGGTCCCGAGCTATAGCTTCTGACCTAATTTTGTACTGGTTCCTGTGTATTGTCACAGTCACAGTTTTTCCTATGCTGAACATAGATTCAGTATTATGGGAGTTTTGTAACTTTTGTGGAGGATCTGCTGATGGTCCCTACTTAGTGTCGTTATGTTATCTCCCAGTTCCTGATTCTGTGTCGCAGTCGCATATTGCATTGCTATTGGGCTTAGTATTCTTTGTTGTTCAAGCAGACTGTTCGGGCTGCCAGTCGGTCAAGAAGTTAGTTTATTTGAGGACTTTGTCAGTCACTTGTTTAAGTCTTATTCGAGTCTTGGGACATAGCTAACTACTTAAGAGCACTTGCACGCATACACATACTTGTACATATTTGTAATATCTTATTAAATGTTAATGTACCTGACGGTACTTAAGAATTATAAATGTGATAGGTGCTTTCAGCACAATAATATTGAACTCGAGAGATTGATTTTATTTTGATTGCTGTGATTTAATTTACTTTGATAATATACCTCTAGACAACTTATAGACTTAATAAATTTATTAAATTTTAATTTCTCTAGTTAGTAGCCTACCAGTTGTAATCCTAAAGCACTATTGAACCATACTGAATTTTAATGGATAATTGGAAAAGGATACTGACTACTTGTTACGAAAACCCAGTAACAGGCTGGATGCTAGAAGGGCAGTCCTTTCTAGTATTCACTGGAGATCTCTAAGCTTTTAGAATCGCGTTTTTTGTAACAAATGGGGGCCTGTCCGGGATGCTCTTGATCCAAGGTGTTGGAGAAATTGTCCAGTTTGACATACTAGTAACTCTATGATCAAACACTTTGAGTACTTTCCTAATCTGAAGACTTTGAGTTTAGTCTTGTACAACATACCAGGTGGATGTATGTACCTGACTGAGTCTCTTGATCCAAGGAGATGGAAATACTGTTTATGAGCTCTAGCTCTAAGACAACCAACACTAAAATTCCTATTAGGATTATAGTTTCCCATAATCACTCTCTCGTAGTACAATTATTTTCGTGATGTATGCCAAAGTGAAACAGTTAATTGATACTCTGACTTTGTCTGAGTTAAGTACATTAAAACTTCAGACGTGTTGGCCAGTAGCCAAGTATCTCGATGTGACGTATAACAGGAATTACACCGCTGAAACTGTCAGAGCATTAATTAAAGATATATTGTTTCCTGCTCATACAGAGATGTCTGATTATGATTCAGATTCAGAAAGCCTAGTGTCACAATTAGGAAGTATGGCTCTATTTGAAGTTGAAGAAACAGCAACTAGAGCAGAAGTGAGCCTAGTGTCTGAGCCTAGTGTAGCTCAGTTCTCGCTCGCTCCTTCCTTCACTGACACTATAGTACAGAGTATAGCTGGTAGTATGACACAGCCTAATACTAGTACAGTGTATACTACACCTGTATTTACTTATCCTAGACCAGATCTAGACACTCTAGAGACGGCTGGACCAAGTGTCCGACCTAAGGACCGTCTAGACCATGTTAATTTCCCTACTCCTCCATTACCTACTGGTCCTATCTCTCAGGAACAGTTTGAGAGGTTTGAACGCCTCATTATGTTGCAGACTGCACAAATAGAGGCACAGAGGAGATTGAACGAAGAAGATTTCCAAAGAGAAAATGTTCGTCTGTTAAGACAACAGACTGATATATCACAGGACACATTTAATGTGCAGAAAGCTGCATCCATGGTTCCTAAGTTTTTTGAAAGTGACTTAGACACATATTTTGATGTGTTTGAGAACCAGGCTCGTGCTATGAACTGGCCACGTAAGCACTGGGCAACATTGCTGCATACAGCATTGACAGGAAGAGCTCAAACTTGTACTGCAGCTTTGCCATTTGCCAAGTACATTAGTTATGACGCTGTCAAACAAACTATTCTAGAGACATATAACTTGTTACCTGTAAGTTATCAAAGAGCATTTCGTACGTTACAACGACGACAAGATCAAACTTGTGTAGAGTTTGCTCGTGAGAAAAAAGTTGCATTTGAGAGATGGACTAGAGCTGCTAAATGTACCAACTACGACAGTCTAGTTCAGTTGTTACTACATGAAGAGTTTAACAACTGTATGTCTCCCGACATACAAGAATATCTGATCGATCATACTACCTCAGATATTCTGGAAACTGCAGCATTAGCAGACAATTACGAAATTTCTCACAAACTTGTACGTATTAAAACACACAGAAACAAGGTAACTAAAAATTGTCCTAGAAGTTGGCAACCTAAATCAGCTGCTCATTGCCGGCCTGATGTACCTGCTACTGTAACTTCTCGTACCTTTACCAGGAAAACTCACAATCCTGAATCTGTCTCTGTGGCTAGACAGAAATCTGATATCGAGAAGAAGAAAGTTAAATGTACCTATTGTAACAGAAAAGGACATGCTAGAGAGTATTGCTATAAGTTGGAAAGAGATGCGAGAGACAGTCGTGTGGCCGGCGCCCCCACACAAGTCGTATCCTCTTCCGAGCAACAAAGACACCAAAAGCCTAGCAATGCTTCTGATCCTACTGTTTTAGATAATGTTACTCAGGATAGATGACTAGCGTCAGAAAGTGTATCTGACGAAAAGATTCGTTCAGCGATGAGTCCTTACTTTTCGAGAGATAAAGTAGGATTTGACGAATCACATCTAACTGAGATAATTTCTTTCAGAGACACTGGCAGTTATCTCACGTTATTAAGAGAAGATGTACTGCCCATGACTGACGATACCTATTGCAAGATAGATGTATTGTTAGAAGCCTATGGAGGGGCTGTTATAAAAGTGCCTCTGCACAAAGTTTATATTGAAACAAGCTATTATACTGGTTATATTTCAGTGGGTATATCCAGTGGTGTATTTCCCATCAGGTCAGTGGACTTGTTGATAGGGAATGATATCCTTCATGCTGGTATATGTAAAGAACCACTTGTGATTGATAATAACACTGATGATAATTATGCCATTGAAGCTTGTAGAGAGAAACCTATTTTATTTCCTCTCAGCGCAATTACTAGAGCTATGTCAAAGATTCAACAACCATCCTTGTCTCCTGTTGAGCTAGTGGATGACAATGATTTGGGGTTGAATATGTTGTTTAGTGACGCTCTGCGCCCAGGATCATTAACACTGACTCCCCCCGGTCATCAACCTAGTCAGGACACAACTGACGTTAAATTTCTAACTCATGATGATTTAATCAAGGATCAGTTTGTTGATCAGTCACTGGAAAAACTGAGAGATATAGCAGTTACTGAGAGTGAAGCAAAGGATCTCGATAATTGTTACTATTATAGTAACGGTGTACTGATGGAGAAAAATACATGTAAGTTGTCAGCTGATAGTGTTTCCATCACAGTCAAGCATCTCGTTGTGTTACCAGTTACATTTCGTGAACAAGCCATTGATTTTGCTCACAATAGTCCCATAGGAGGACATTTGGGTGTCAAGAAGACACTCGGTAAACTGGCAAAACATTTTACTTGGCCAAAGATGAAGGAAACAGTAGCTGATCATGTGCGACGTTTCCACGTGTGTCAAGTGACAGGCAAGCCAGCATACACACTTCCATCTACACATCTCACTGAGTTTATTAGTAGCAAAGTTCAGTTCACCTGGACTAGAGATTGTTCAGACTCGTTCAAAAGGTTGAAGCGCTTGCTATCCTCTGCTCCTGTGTTGAAGAGTCCTAATTTCAATCTTCTCTTCTTTTTACATATAGATGCGAGTGGTTATGCAGTGGGTGCTGTGCTGCTCCAACAGTCAACATCCACTGACATTCTCCATCCTATATGTTACTATTCATCTAAGCTTAAACGACACCAGAAAAATTATGCCACTATTGAGAAAGAGGCTCTAGCTCTTGTGGTGTCCTTGGAACATTTTGACGTGTATTTGGGCACTTCCCCATTTAAAATTAACGTTTTTTCAGACCACAATCCACTCACTTATATAAATACCATGAAAAGTAAAAATGCTAGGATCATGAGGTGGGCCCTCAGAATCCAACCTTACTCTATTAGTATAAAACACATAAGTGGTCATTGTAATGTAAACGCTGACGCTCTGTCACGTATTTAATAATTATGTTACATTAAATTAACGTAATTTTATGCCCAAATACCTTTTGTTACTTGCTATGTCAAATTCAGTAAAGTAACTTAATCCCTCCAGCCCATATTAACTATATATACTCATGTCATGTCTAATTATTATATTTATATATTCACAGTAATGTTGTGTGAGGAGGAGACAAGCTGAGTGTTGAGTGAGTAGTGTGGTGCGGGTGATGTACTGCGTGAAGCAACACTGTCCTGCCGCAGACCCCCCCCCTCACTATACACCTTAAGCTGTTTCATACTCAGATGTTCATACTGCCTCGCATTCCACAACCACTACTTAAGAGTGGAATGCAGTCTCCTCTACTATGATCGAGCCTCAAAGTGCCCTGCTCGTCAGCGCTATCCTGTCTCTACACTGATGTACATAACCACGAGTATGAAGAGATACGATACGGTGTACTGCCCTAGTACTAGGGACATATCCTAGTGACGGTCGCTGTGAAAGACATTAATGCAACTCCTAGTGCGACCCTCTGTCGTGTTGGGGGGGGTGTTGCAACCCCTGAATGGGTTACAATGATTATTATGTATATATAATGTATATTACCTTTTCATTTAATTTTATATTGCTTATATTTGCGATAATAGCTAAATCGTAAATGTATGACTTTATATTATTATTTGACTGTTATATTGTTATTTAGCTTATGTTGTTAGGATGTACATAATATGTGCTCAGTTAGTCTTGATTGTCAAACTACTGTAATTATCGCTTGTCGCTCGTTATACTGCCGGCTTCTGAGCTGCAGTTGTCCACGTAGCTATCACGTGATCGAGGGGGGGGGGTGTCCAGACCTCTCGTAAAGTATTCAGTCTGCTGTAGACTCGCTTGCTGGTTGGACAGATTGTCTGTCTCATTATTCTTGTTAGTTCTGTAGAACTTTGTTCACAGAACATTGTATAGACTTAGTGATTTTCGACGTTGTACTGAGGTTGTGTGTCACATTGACACTCTGAACATCTCAGGTCCCGAGCTATAGCTTCTGACCTAATTTTGTACTGGTTCCTGTGTATTGTCACAGTCACAGTTTTTCCTATGCTGAACATAGATTCAGTATTATGGGAGTTTTGTAACTTTTGTGGAGGATCTGCTGATGGTCCCTACTTAGTGTCGTTATGTTATCTCCCAGTTCCTGATTCTGTGTCGCAGTCGCATATTGCATTGATATTGGGCTTAGTATTCTTTGTTGTTCAAGCAGACTGTTCGGGCTGCCAGTCGGTCAAGAAGTTAGTTTATTTGAGGACTTTGTCAGTCACTTGTTTAAGTCTTATTCGAGTCTTGGGACATAGCTAACTACTTAAGAGCACTTGCACGCATACACATACTTGTACATATTTGTAATATCTTATTAAATGTTAATGTACCTGACGGTACTTAAGAATTATAAATGTGATATGTGCTTTCAGCACAATAATATTGAACTCGAGAGATTGATTTTATTTTGATTGCTGTGATTTAATTTACTTTGATAATATACCTCTAGACAACTTATAGACTTAATAAATTTATTAAATTTTAATTTCTCTAGTTAGTAGCCTACCAGTTGTAATCCTAAAGCACTACTGAACCATACTGAATTTTAATGGATAATTGGAAAAGGATACTGACTACTTGTTACGAAAACCCAGTAACAGGCTGGATGCTAGAAGGGCAGTCCTTTCTAGTATTCACTGGAGATCTCTAAGCTTTTAGAATCGCGTTTTTTGTAACACTCCTCTTTTAGTTTATAAACCTTCACCTCTCTCTTCCCTGATGCTTCTATTCTCCTTGTATCCCATCTACCTTTTACTCTCAGTGTAGCTACAACTAGAAAGTGATCTGATATATCTGTGGCCCCTCTATAAACATGTACATCCTGAAGTCTACTCAACAGTCTTTTATCTACCAATACATAATCCAACAAACTACTGTTATTTCGCCCTACATCATATCTTGTATACTTATTTATCCTCTTTTTCTTAAAATATGTATTACCTATAACTAAACCCCTTTCTATACAAAGTTCAATCAAAGGGCTCCCATTATCATTTACACCTGGCACCCCAAACTTACCTACCACACCCTCTCTAAAAGTTTCTCCTACTTTAGCATTCAGGTCCCCTACCACAATTACTCTCTCACTTGGTTCAAAGGCTCCTATACATTCACTTAACATCTCCCAAAATCTCTCTCTCTCCTCTGCATTCCTCTCTTCTCCAGGTGCATACACGCTTATTATGACCCACTTCTCGCATCCAACCTTTACTTTAATCCACATAATATATATATATATATATATATATATATATATATATATATATATATATATATATATATATATATATATATATATATATAGATATATATATATATGTGTATATATATGTATATATATATATATACATATATATATATATATATATATATATATATATATATATATATATATATATATATATATATATATATATATATATATACATATATATATATATATACATGTATATATATATATACATATATATATATATATATGTATATATATATATATATATATATATATATATATATATATATATATATATATATATATATATATATATATATATATATATATATATATATGTCGTGCCGAATATGTAAAACTGATCAATTCGCAAGAACTCATTTAAAATTAAGTCCTTTCTAAAATTTTCTCTTATAAGTTTAAAGATATATATTTTTTCATTAATTTTAATGTATATATATATATATATATATATATATATATATATATATATATATATATATATATATATATATAGTAGTAGGTTGGTAGACAGCAACCACCCAGGGAAGTACTACCGTCCTGCCAGATGACTATGAAACAGAAACCTGTAACTGTTTTACATGATGGTAGGATTGCTGGTATTCTTTTTCTGTCTCATAAACACGCTAAGATAACAGGGATATCTTGCTACTCCTACTTACACTTTGGTCACACTTCACAGACACGCACATGCATATATATATATACATGCATCTAGGTTTTTCTCCTTTTTCTAAATAGCTCTTGTTCTTTTTTATTTCTTCTATTGTCCATGGGGAAGTGGAAAAGAATCTTTCCTCCGTAAGCCATGCGTGTCGTATGAGGCGACTAAAATGCCGGGAGCAATGGGCTAGTAACCCCTTCTCCTGTATACATTTACTAAAAAAGAGAAGAAGAAAAACTTTATAAAACTGGGTTGCTTAAATGTGCGTGGATGTAGTGCGGATGACAAGAAACAGATGATTGCTGATGTTATGAATGAAAAGAAGTTGGATGTCCTGGCCCTAAGCGAAACAAAGCTGAAGGGGGTAGGAGAGTTTCAGTGGGGGGAAATAAATGGGATTAAATCTGGAGTATCTGAGAGAGTTAGAGCAAAGGAAGGGGTAGCAGTAATGTTAAATGATCAGTTATGGAAGGAGAAAAGAGAATATGAATGTGTAAATTCAAGAATTATGTGGATTAAAGTAAAGGTTGGATGCGAGAAGTGGGTCATAATAAGCGTGTATGCACCTGGAGAAGAGAGGAATGCAGAGGAGAGAGAGAGATTTTGGGAGATGTTAAGTGAATGTATAGGAGCCTTTGAACCAAATGAGAGAGTAATTGTGGTAGGGGACCTGAATGCTAAAGTAGGAGAAACTTTTAGAGAGGGTGTGGTAGGTAAGTTTGGGGTGCCAGGTGTAAATGATAATGGGAGCCCTTTGATTGAACTTTGTATAGAAAGGGGTTTAGTTATAGGTAATACATATTTTAAGAAAAAGAGGATAAATAAGTATACACGATATGATGTAGGGCGAAATGACAGTAGTTTGTTGGATTATGTATTGGTAGATAAAAGACTGTTGAGTAGACTTCAGGATGTACATGTTTATAGAGGGGCCACAGATATATCAGATCACTTTCTAGTTGTAGCTACACTGAGAGTAAAAGGTAGATGGGATACAAGGAGAATAGAAGCATCAGGGAAGAGAGAGGTGAAGGTTTATAAACTAAAAGAGGAGGCAGTTAGGGTAAGATATAAACAGCTATTGGAGGATAGATGGGCTAATGAGAGCATAGGCAATGGGGTCGAAGAGGTATGGGCTAGGTTTAAAAATGTAGTGTTAGAGTGTTCAGCAGAAGTTTGTGGTTACAGGAAAGTGGGTGCAGGAGGGAAGAGGAGCGATTGGTGGAATGATGATGTAAAGAGAGTAGTAAGGGAGAAAAAGTTAGCATATGAGAAGTTTTTACAAAGTAGAAGTGATGCAAGGAGGGAAGAGTATATGGAGAAAAAGAGAGAAGTTAAGAGAGTGGTGAAGCAATGTAAAAAGAGAGCAAATGAGAGAGTGGGTGAGATGTTATCAACAAATTTTGTTGAAAATAAGAAAAAGTTTTGGAGTGAGATTAACAAGTTAAGAAAGCCTAGAGAACAAATGGATTTGTCAGTTAAAAATAGGAGAGGAGAGTTATTAAATGGAGAGTTAGAGGTATTGGGAAGATGGAGGGAATATTTTGAGGAATTGTTAAATGTTGATGAAGATAGGGAAGCTGTGATTTCGTGTATAGGGCAAGGAGGAATAACATCTTGTAGGAGTGAGGAAGAGCCAGTTGTGAGTGTGGGGGAAGTTCGTGAGGCAGTAGGTAAAATGAAAGGGGGTAAGGCAGCCGGGATTGATGGGATAAAGATAGAAATTATAAAAGCAGGTGGGGATATAGTCTTGGAGTGGTTGGTGCAATTATTTAATAAATGTATGGAAGAGGGTAAGGTACCTAGGGATTGGCAGAGAGCATGCATAGTTCCTTTGTATAAAGGCAAAGGGGATAAAAGAGAGTGCAAAAATTATAGGGGGATAAGTCTGTTGAGTGTACCTGGTAAGGTGTATGGTAGAGTTATAATTGAAAGAATTAAGAGTAAGACGGAGAATAGGATAGCAGATGAACAAGGAGGCTTTAGGAAAGGTAGGGGGTGTGTGGACCAGGTGTTTACAGTGAAACATATAAGTGAACAGTATTTAGATAAGGCTAAAGAGGTCTTTGTGGCATTTATGGATTTGGAAAAGGCGTATGACAGGGTGGATAGGGGGGCAATGTGGCAGATGTTGCAAGTGTATGGTGTAGGAGGTAGGTTACTGAAAGCAGTGAAGAGTTTTTACGAGGATAGTGAGGCTCAAGTTAGAGTATGTAGGAAAGAGGGAAATTTTTTCCCAGTAAAAGTAGGCCTTAGACAAGGATGTGTGATGTCACCATGGTTGTTTAATATATTTATAGATGGGGTTGTAAGAGAAGTAAATGCGAGGGTCTTGGCAAGAGGCGTGGAGTTAAAAGATAAAGAATCACACACAAAGTGGGAGTTGTCACAGCTGCTCTTTGCTGATGACACTGTGCTCTTGGGAGATTCTGAAGAGAAGTTGCAGAGATTGGTGGATGAATTTGGTAGGGTGTGCAAAAGAAGAAAATTAAAGGTGAATACAGGAAAGAGTAAGGTTATGAGGATAACAAAAAGATTAGGTGATGAAAGATTGAATATCAGATTGGAGGGAGAGAGTATGGAGGAGGTGAACGTATTCAGATATTTGGGAGTGGACGTGTCAGCGGATGGGTCTATGAAAGATGAGGTGAATCATAGAATTGATGAGGGAAAAAGAGTGAGTGGTGCACTTAGGAGTCTGTGGAGACAAAGAACTTTGTCCTTGGAGGCAAAGAGGGGAATGTATGAGAGTATAGTTTTACCAACGCTCTTATATGGGTGTGAAGCGTGGGTGATGAATGTTGCAGCGAGGAGAAGGCTGGAGGCAGTGGAGATGTCATGTCTGAGGGCAATGTGTGGTGTGAATATAATGCAGAGAATTCGTAGTTTGGAAGTTAGGAGGAGGTGCGGGATTACCAAAACTGTTGTCCAGAGGGCTGAGGAAGGGTTGTTGAGGTGGTTCGGACATGTAGAGAGAATGGATCGAAACAGAATGACTTCAAGAGTGTATCAGTCTGTAGTGGAAGGAAGGCGGGGTAGGGGTCGGCCTAGGAAGGGTTGGAGGGAGGGGGTAAAGGAGGTTTTGTGTGCGAGGGGCTTGGACTTCCAGCAGGCATGCGTGAGCGTGTTTGATAGGAGTGAATGGAGACAAATGGTTTTTAATACTTGACGTGCTGTTGGAGTGTGAGCAAAGTAACATTTATGAAGGGATTCAGGGAAACCGGCAGGCCGGACTTGAGTCCTGGAGATGGGAAGTACAGTGCCTGCACTCTGAAGGAGGGGTGTTAATGTTGCAGTTTAAAAACTGTAGTGTAAAGCACCCTTCTGGCAAGACAGTGATGGAGTGAATGATGGTGAAAGTTTTTCTTTTTCGGGCCACCCTGCCTTGGTGGGAATCGGCCAGTGTGATAATAAAACCTTAAAGAGGGAGCAGAGATATTGTGTGAGCCATTAACAAAGATCTTCAACACATCATTTGAAACTGGGCAACTCCCTGAGGTATGGAAAATGGCAAATGTAGTCCCAATTTTTAAAAGGGAGACAGACATGAGGCACTAAACTACAGACCTGTATCACTAACGTGTATAGTATGCAAGGTCATGGAGATCATCACGAGGGAGAGTGGTGGGGCACCTGGAAAGAAACAAGTGTATAATTGACAACCAGCACGGTTTCAGGGAAGGAAAATCCTGTGTCACAAACCTACTAGAGTTTTATGACAAGGTGACAGAAGTAAGACAAGGGAGAGGGAGGGGTGGATCGACTGCGTATTTTTGGACTGCAAGAAGGCCTTCGACACAGTTCCTCACAAGAGGTTACTGCAAAAGCTAGAGGACCAGGCACACATAACAGGAAAGGCACTGCAATGGATCAGAGAATATCTGACAGGGAGGCAACAGCGAGTCATGGTGCGCGACGAGGTGTCAGAGTGGGCGCCTGTGACAAGCGGGGTTCCACAGGGGTCAGTCCTAGGACCTGTGCTGTTCTTGGTATACGTGAACGACATAACGGTAGGGATAGACTCAGGAGTGTCCTTGTTTGCAGATGATGTGAAGTTAATGAGAAGAATCGAATCGGACGAGGATCACGCAGGACTACAAAGAGACCTGGACAGGCTACAAGCCTGGTCCAGCAACTGGCTCCTTGAATTTAACCCTGCCAAATGCAAAGTCATGAAGATTGGGGAAGGGCAAAGAAGACCGCAGACACAATATAGTTTAGATGGCCAAAGACTGCAAACCTCACTCAAGGAAAAAGATCTGAGGGTGAGTATAACACCGAGCATATCTCCTGAGGCGCACATCAATCAGATAACTGCTGCAGCATACGGGCGCCTGGCAAACCTACGGATAGCGTTCCGATACCTCAGTAAGGATTCGTTTAAGACTCTGTATACCATCTACGTCAGGCCCATACTGGAGTATGCAGCACCAGTTTGGAATCCACACCTAGTCAAGCACGTCAAGAAATTAGAGAAAGTGCAAAGGTTTGCAACAAGACTAGTCCCAGAGCTACGTGGATTGTCCTATGAAGAAAGGTTGAGGGAAATCGGCCTGACGACACTGGAGGCCAGGAGGGTCAGGGTGAGAGACATGATAACGACATATAAAATACTGCGCGGAATAGACGAGGTGGACAAAGACAGGGGATGTTCCAGAGATGGGACACAGACACAAGAGGTCACAATTGGAAGTTGACGACTCAGATGAATCAAAGGGATGTTAGGAAGTATTTCTTCAGTCATAGAGTAGTCAGGCCATGGAATAGCCTAGATAGTGATGTGGTGGAGACAGGAACCATACATAGTTTTAAGGCGAGGTATGATAGAGCTCATGGGGGAGGGAGAGAGAGGACCTAATAGCAATCAGCGAGAGGCGGGGCCAGGAGCTGTGACTCGACCCCTGCAACCACAAATAGGTGAGTACAAATAGGTGAGTACACACACACACACACACACACACACACACACACACACACACATATATATATATATATATATATATATATATATATATATATATATATATATATATATATATATATATATATATATATATATATATATATATATATATATACATTTTTTTTTAATACACCGGCCGTATCCCACCGAGGCGGGGTGGCCCAAAAGAAAAACCAAAGTTTCTCCTTTTACATTTAGTAATATAGGAGAAGGGGTTACTAGCCCCTTTCTCCTGGCATTTTAGACGCCTCTTACAACACGCATGGCTCACGGAGGAAGAATTCTGTTCCACTTCCCCATGGAGATAAGAGGAAATAAACAAGAACAAGAACTAGTAAGAAAATAGAAGAAAACCCAGTGGGATATGTATATATATGCTTGTACATGTATGTGTAGTTTGACCTAAGTGTAAGTCGAAGTAGCTAGACGTACCTGAAGCCTTGCGTGTTTGTGAGACAGAAAAATGGACACCAGCAATCCTACCATCATGTAAAACAATTACAGACTTTCGTTTTACACTCCCTTGGCAGGACGGTAGTACCTCCCTGGGCGGTTGCTGTCTACCAACCTACTACCTAGGACATATATATATATATATATATATATATATATATATATATATATATATATATATATATATATATATATATATATATATATATATAACATCATTTTGCTTATGTTAATACAAATAAAATATCACGAGAAGATATTTGCACCTCCCCAGATACCAGAGTCTATTATATATTTTACAAGATTTAGAATATGGAAAGCAATACGTAAACAACTTTTGATTTAATGGTCACAACAGTCGAGTTTCAACTGAAATTTACCGGGATCGAATCTCATGTCAAGAAACACGTATAGCTAAGTCTTTTACACTTCTTGTCTCTGGCCACGTAGCATTAGGCAGGTAAATGTTTCTTTAGTCGATTGCTATGGGCCACTTTTTGAAAAAGGTTGAAATCAAAATATTATGATTGGACTTCACGAGCATTGATCTGCTCCTGCAATCACAAAAGGTGAAAAACCTAAGATTTGGTGAAAGAAAATAATATATATAGCTTCAATAGTAGAAAAGAAAAGGCTCCGGAAGTAAGGACATATACCTAGACCCCTTCAAACATAACTAGAAGAGGTGTAAGATACCTGAGTAACAGTTCAGCATCTTTATTTCCGAAACGTTTCGCTTATACAACACGTTTCTTCAGTAGAATACAGAGGTGTCTGAATGTGTACTTAAGAGAAGCGGTGGAGAGGTAAAGGTGATGTAATCAGTCCATCAGCCGCCTTGTAGACGTTGTTTGTTGACAACTATGGAGCCGAACTCTTCTTCAGGCTAAAAGACTAACCTTAAAACTACGTCTTTAAGGCTGATGGATTGATCACATCATCTTTATCTCTCTTCTGCTCCTGATGTCTGCACATTTAGTCACCTCATCATTAGAATGAAGAAACGTTTTTTAAATATAGATTCCGAACGGTTGCATATGTCTTACTCAACTACTTGTCGTTATTGACCACCATTATTATAGTGATAAATTGGTTAATATTATAATTTGTACTTTAACATTTCTGACAAGATTTATGAGTAACATACACATGTCTCTTTAATTAAATTAATTAATTTATATGAAGCCATGACTGGAACATTTTACTCACCACATATATCCTTTTGAGAGTTCAGTGACCTGTGATTTCTATATAAACTCCAAGTTATATTTGAAAAAGCATAACAATAGCTTTGTTTGAGCTCTTTGAAGTTATGATTTTCTCAGTGATTTTTTTTGTGTACATTCCCATCAAAGGTATCAAAGCACATTTCATAAAATGCAAAAAAAAAAAGTATCATAGTGGGAAATAATATTTAATGATCTAGTACTTAGAGATCATTCACGTGGCTGTAGTTAATAATTTCCTTTAGGAAGAAGAGAAACTCACCGGCTTCCTTTTCTATCCTGCTTTCTCAGTCACGTACCATCACCTTTAAATGTTGTTGATGCCTTGAAGATAATGGAGGGCTTTCAACTCAAGGAAATAGAGCTAAGAATTTTTTCTTACAGGGAAACCTTTCTTAGTCGTTGTATAATCCTAACTACTGAATCTTCTCTGTGACTATAATAATAATAATAATAATAATAATAATAATAATAATAATAATAATAATAATAATAATAATAATAATAATAATAATAATAATTACAAATCACTCCATCCCATCCACATTCTCGTACATTTAAAATCATGACGATATTTTTCTAAATTGAGGTATTACTTTAAATTCCCTGAACACTGTATTAATATGGCTCACCTGGAAATTCGCGTCTCTCTCTTATGAAGATAATTGTAAAGTTTGTCCCAAGGATAACAAAGCAAATCTAACCTAACTTAGCGTTGCAAAACTTGCGGCAATATCTTACTTTACCTAGCCAATATAAGAATTATCATTAACTGCCTTCCTTTGCGTTGGGGAAGACGAGTATTCATAGGGAATGGGAGGTAATCAGTTTTGATCTCGTGAGGGGAAGGGTGGATGAAATTTTGTGGATCAAGCACTCAGCTGAGTACTTAGAGGTACAGGTCTGGAGTGACCAAAATCTGCTGAGTACATAGAGATACAGGTCTTGCGTGAGCTAAGACTACTGAATACTGAGAGCTAGAGGCCTGGCGTGACCCACGACTGTCCGCACCATCAGAATTCGTGAGAAGGAAAGAATATTTTCCTCTGTGTATACCCGACGATGCCTTCGTGTTTCATGATACTGAGAGAGAGAGAGAGAGAGAGAGAGAGAGAGAGAGAGAGAGAGAGACAGACAGACAGACAGAGACAGACAGACAGACAGACAGAGACAGATAGTAGAGACAGAGAGAGAGACAGACAGATGGACAGGGACAGAGACAGCGAATGAATATGGACAAACTGCCGTGGTTGCTCCCAGTAAACATTTTAGACCCAAAGTTTATTCTACACGAGAGTTCAACCCATAACTATCAAACTTTGACCTTTCTTAAAGAAGACACAAAAATATTACATCCTGCCCAAAACTTTTGCTGGCTGTTAGTACTGTAGTAGTTCACAAGCGAGGAAATACGTTATTTTTTACTGATGTGTTTGCTAAAGATTCATGATATCTTTGGAAGACTCATATCAGCAGTTTTGCTTTGTCCTTGGTGATTTAGATGATATCGAGTTTGCGCACCGCTATTGAACCCTCTCCTAGTATCGACATAAATAAATTTGCTGATGACACTAAAATTGGAGGTCAAATAATTTCTGATGCGTATACAGGAAAGGTACAGGATGATCAAGACAGGTTCATGTTGTGATCGGCAGTGGCAGATGTAGTTCAGTGCAGACAAGTGTGAGGCTATAATTCTAGGAAAAGGAAATAACTATGACACTGATAACCTAAACAATGAAGATCTTCATTAAAATTAATTCGGAAAAGATCTACGAGTTTTTGTTAGCAGAAATTAAATGATAAGACAACAGTGATTTAGTTTTCTCAATGGTATAAACCTTGGTAATAAATACCGACAAGTTGGTTTAGAAAGACACGTAAGCAAACACTATGACATATTTATTAGAAAACGTTTTCTAATAAATATCAAGGTCCCAGGACCGAAACGTTTTCTAATAAATATGTCATAGTGTTTGCTTACGTGTCTTTCTAAACCAGTTTTCTCAATAAATCTAATAGAATTCTTGGCTTCACACCAAGATGTATAAAGAATAGAAGTCCCAATGTAATACTTTAACTTAATATTTCTTTGGATGGGCTTCATTTAAGATTATGCTGCTCTGTTTTGGTATCCACATTACAGAATAGACAAATACGTTCAAAAATATACAGAGAAAAATAGGCTTCGAAGGCACTGAGTTTGCACTTTTTGGAAAGGCATAGAATTAGGAGACAAATGACTGAAGTGTACGGGTACAAACCGGAATAAATAAAGGGATATAAATAGCGTGTTGAAAATACCTAAGACAGAACTCGCAGAAACTGAGTCATGTATGGGCCAGTAGTCCTGCTGCAGTGTTCTTCTTTTATGTTCTAAGGAAGGGAATTAGAAAGTGCTAGTTTTACATTAAAGTTGTAGATGAATGGAACAAACTCCCAGGCAGCGTCATTGAGGCAAAAGCTTTAGGAAGATTTAAATATAGGTTGGACGGGTGGATGTGAGTTTGACTTGCCTAGCATGGGCCATTAAGCGTGCTGTGAAACTCGAGTCAGTCAAGAGGATGATGAATTAGAAAGCTTCTACACCCGTGTATTTTTTTCCATGAAGATGCTTTGCCAAACAGTCACTTCTTCAATCAAAAACAAAGAATAAATACTTGTGACGGTGGAAGAAGTGGCGAAGTAATTTGAAGAGATCTGCCCATAAGAACTCATAAGAATAAGAAAGCAATGCCATCCTTCACTGGAAGAAAGAGTTAAAACTGAGATATGGTCCTGGTTTAGAAATTACTAAAGGGCTTAAACATGGAGTTGCAGCCTGTGGCATTCTTCTCACTGAAGTTCCAGCCGCACCAGATGGCTTACTCTACTATCGAAAAAGAAGCCCTCGCGCTGGTACTGGCTTTAGATGTTTACGTGGGCCAGACTTCGCAGGCGGTCACTGTCTATAGCGACCACAGCCCTCTAGTATATCTCCAAGCCATGAAGAACCACAATACGAGGCTAATGGGATGGAGTCTACGACTGCAACCCTATTCTCTCAGAATATTACACATTGCCGGCAAAGAAAATAAGTTGGCAGACTCTTCATCAAAAATTTAAAATTCATAATTATAATTATATGTTAGGTTAGGAAGTATTAGGGACCTGTGGTAATCCCTTTCAAGCTCTTTTTTTTTATCCCCTGGTGTTTTTTTTTTTTTTTTTAGTGAGGGAGTGCGGGATACCGTCCTCCAGCACTTTGGACCTACGCTAGCCCGACTGACTGCTGTCTCACTCTGAGTTTAGGGTTTGGCTTTTTGTCGCGAATAAAGCTGAGCTCTATCTAAGAGTTGGATGGTTGAGAGGAAAGGCGGTCCCATTACATGGTGCCATGGCGGCTCAGTTACCACTGGGAGGTGGGAGCCTAATCCTGAGCCCTCTCGGGGTGGGGGTGTGGCGTGCAAAGAGTACGTAACCTTTATTCGGTGCATGTACACACCCTCATTGAAAGGCTATCTTCCCCAACCAGCGAACCAGGTACTAGGGTTGATGATGGGGCCCCGTCGTTCAATCAATACCCAGGTTCCAGCCAATGAGAAGATGGTTTTGGCAATCTCAGAGGTGTTGTGGGTACCACTCACCTGTCTGCCCTTGTCATTCCCATTCTAGAGCTGTTTGAAGCACGGTCTGCTCTCTAGTGGCTTCTATTCTGCCTTGCTTACCGTGGAGTGCACTAATACCTATTGTTGTACATAGTGTATATAGTGTACATACTTCTGTTCTAAATTGGTGAAGGATAATATAAGTCAAGAGTTTTTCTGCTGTGTTTATTTTGCTCCCTTTACACCCAGGATAACAGGCCTTTGGGACTCCTGGATTGTAATACATGGCAAGCGAGATTAACCGCTCTAAGTGTGTTACTGTGTAACTGGAACATAGTACCAATTATATATTAAAGAATTAAAGATCGAACTTTCATCACTCATTGAGTTGGGTAGCCCAATCAGTTTCAGTATTTTACATGAATATAATAATCTACATACTCTATTGAGACTAGATTACCGTCGTTTAACCAAATTCAATCAATTTTTCATGCAGTAACACCAGTTATTTTAATACAGCATGGAGAGAAGACTGAGGATCCAAATATATAAAAAAAATCCGCTTCATATTGATAGCGTCACCGCTGTTTGCACGATTTAGAGCCATACTAAATGACAGCCATTTGCTTAAATGAATAAGTTAGAAGACACGCAAGCGTGTTACGTTTTATTATTTTACCTGCCAAGTGGTTGGCCAAAAGGTGCAAAATACCCGTAATGAGAGACTCAGCAAGTGACAAGTGGATAAAACCTTTCTATCACCTTCCTTTTCTTCATAAGGCAGATGGCCACTTGATCCCTAGCTGTCTTCATGATGTAGCTTGATAAATTCCTCAAGTCACTTCCTCATCAGCTCGGCTGTGGTGACTACGATCGGGTGCCTGCGATCAGTACCCACAGCCTAATTGACCATGCCCTCTATCTGGGATGTCAGATCTGGGATCTGTCCTTGAGGGCAGTAATACGGGAACTTTTCACAGGCAAGCTGCAGGTCAACTGTTGAATGACACACACAAGTGGCACTGGAATTGTCTTACTTTCCACTGATGAAAGACTTACAAGTGTGGCACTTCAAATCCTTTACCTGCCACTAATGAACGATACACACATAAGCGACAGTTACGATCCCTTACCTGCCATTGATGAGCCACACACACACACACACACACACACACACACACACACACACACACACACACACACACACACACACACACACACACACACACACACACACATACACGCACGCAAAAGGAGACACTGGAACATCTTACCTGCGGCCACTATCTGGAAGACACAAGGATGGATCTGCGTGCCAATGTCGTTCTTGGCCCAGCACAGGAGGGTACCGTAGTCCAGCTCGGTAACGGGCGTATAGTTCACCACGGACTCCGTGCCTACGATGATGTACCTGTCTCGGGGCACGAGAAAGTGCTTTGTTAATAAGAGGCAATATGCTGTTAATGGAATTCCACTGAGAAGACGTTTCGACCAGAGTGAGAAATGATGATAACCTCTATGGTGTACGAAACATCTCAAAAAAAAAAAATGCCCTGAACTGCATATTGTGTCTTACTACCATACCTGTCAGTATCCAGTAATGGTTATAACTAACCATAATTTTTAAAGGGGTGGACCGGTAAGCCAGCTGAGGGCCTCGGTCAGATGACCAAAACCTCCAACGGCGAGTAATCATTTGACTAAGACCTTCGTCAGGAAACACTTGTCCTGTTTCCTGACGAACCTTACCTAACCTAACCTAACCTGTCTGTATCTTATAGCACTGATATTTAAAAAGTGCTTTGCATAACAAGAGGCTTTCCTCTAGAATAAGCAAAATAATATATTGTCATAATGGTAAGTAAACTGTAACCATACAAACATTAAACCCATCAATTGCAGCTTCCATTTATATTCTACAAATAATTATTTTATTTTTCAGTTTATTGTATGTTATCAATTACATCAACAGTTACCCAGCATTCACAATGGAAGATCAGTCAGTAAATGATTTTACTACAGTTATTATTATTAATTTTATTATTATTATTTATTATTATTATCATGAGAATAATTAACCCCATAACTGTCAAACAGCGTCTTTGGAATGGGTGGTTATCAGCTTTGAACGGGAGAAAAGAGAGAGTAGCTTCAATTCCTTGGATAAAGAGCCAGTCACCAGTATCAAAGTGCCCCTCCTATAAGAACCAGGCCATTAATCACACCATAATGACCGAGCAGGCCGTTAATGAGCCTTAATGATCTGATCTGTCATTAAGTTTAATAACAGACTAGTTCAAGGACCATTAGTAATTTGTGCTTGCCACCTAATTTGAGGGATAGTCTACCTGTGGTTATTTCAAGGGAGGCGCCTAGATGGCGGTCTAGGGCACTAGATCCAAGGAATTGAAGTTACCCTCCACCTACTAAGATCAAAGCTAATAATCTCAATTTCAGGTTGTAATATGAATCATACGTTATTTCTCTTTCCATTGAATATAATAATAATAATAATAATAATAATAATAATAATAATAATAATAATAATAATAATAATAACTGTAATAATAATATCAAGATTGCAATATATCATTTATTATCACAAGTAACTAATTCATTAATTATACTGAGATCAATCCTCTACTCCTGGGTTATGATATCAATCATCCTAGAAGAATGCCATCAATCCATTACTCAAGAATAATATAAACATCATCAGTCACATTAACATATCACATAAAAGTAATGAGAAAAAAGTGACCATAACCGATCATAACATTATCTCTAAACTGTGACTTTATTGACACTAATTATCCTTAATTAGTTCACTTGACTTTATTATATCCTAATTTGACTTCAGATTAAGGAGAGCTGAAGTTTATGATGGACCATTAGGGTTTATGAGTAAACTTTGCTGTCAGTGGAACCTTGATGCTAGTGGAGGGCTCTTGCTCCAGGAAAACAGATCACCGAGTCGCTTCACTGGAATGACCGTAATTACCATCCAAACACAAGTAATATGATCTGAACGGGCTTAACTCCAGTAATAATAATAATAATAATAATAATAATAATAATAATAATTAATAATAAAATCTTATCAGTGGATGGGGGACTCATGAAGTTGTTTCATTTAAATATAAGATGGGGTGCAAGAGGCTATGAATATAATCCAAAGAATCACACAGCAAAAAAAAAAAATCATATATACCTCGGAAATCAAGCATTTTTTCAAATAATCATTTGCAAAAGCTCTTGCAGGGAATGAAATATCACTGCAAAACAAAATCTGATGTAAGTGTTTTCCTACTGACCTTCGTGAGCATCACACAGGACGCTTGTCCTGTGTGATCATCAAATTAAACATTTCTTTCTGCATTTAAAATTAGTTCCACCAGGAGTGAGTAAAGTGATGAGCATTATTTAGGGAGAAATATTGTTTTATCTTATATTCTCAGGTGTCATTCTGGGATGTGTGGGTAGACTGCGTGGGTCATGCTGGGATGTGTGGGTAGACTGCGTGGGTCATGCTGGGATGTGTGGGTAGACTGCGTGAGTCATGCTGGGATGGGTGGGTAGACTGCGTGGGTCATGCTGGGATGTGTGCGTAGACTGCGTGGGTCATGCTGGGATGTGTGGGTAGACTGCGTGGGTCATGCTGGGATGTGTGGGTAGACTGCGTGGGTCATGCTGGGATGTGTGGGTAGACTGCGTGGGTCATGCTGGGATGTGTGGGTAGACTGCGTGGGTCATGCTGGGATGTGTGGGTAGACTGCGTAGGTTATGCCGAGATGTGTGGGTAGACTGCGTGGGTCATGCTGGGATGTGTGGGTAGACTGCGTGGGTCATGCTGGGGTGTGAGGGTAGACTGCGTGGGTTATGCTGGGATATGTGGGTAGACTGTGTGGGTTATGCTGAGATGTGTGGGTAGACTGCGTAGGTTATGCCGAGATGTGTGGGTAGACTGCGTGGGTCATGCTGGGATGTGTGCGTAGACTGCATGGGTCATGCTGGGATGTGTGGATAGACTGCGTGGGTCATACTGGGAAGTGTGGGTAGGCTGCGTTGGTTATGCTGAGATGTGTGGGTAGACTGCGTGGGTCATGCTGGGATATGTGGGTAGACTGTGTGGGTTATGCTGGAGTGCATGGCTGGAATGTGTGGATCAAGCTGGGCTGTCTGGGTCATGCTGGGAGTGTGGCTGGAGTATGTGAGTCATGCTGGGGGTATGGCAGGGCTATGTGGATTATGTTGGGGTTGTGACTGGGCTCTGTGGGTGATGCTGGAGGTGTGGCTGAAGTATGTGGGTCATGCTGGAGATGTGGATGAGCTCTGTGGGTCATGGTGGGGGTATGGATGGACTATGTGGGTCATACTGACGGTGTAGACGGTCAATATGTATCATGCTGGGGTGTGGCTGGATTATATGGATCAGGCTGGTTTTGTGGTTGGTCTATGTGGGTCATACTGGGAACAAAGAAAGGTCACGGGGCCACTACACACAAGAAGGCATTAAGGCGTTAGAATGTATGTCATAGTAATGCTTAAGGCTTGATTTTTGGACTTGCAGGTGTGAAAACTGGTATATCACCTGTCAAGGGTTGCGGTCAGGGCCGGATTAAATTCTTCCTAAACTCAGGGTACGCTCATAATACCAGGACCTCGAGAATGTTTTATAGGGGGAGATTTACAGTATTATATTATAAAAAAGTTTCCTTGAAACGCTTCAGTGAAGTCTAACTCTCATTTTTAGCTTATGAGAATTGAAACTTTAATAATATTATTTAATGGATGCACTTCATAAGAGTTTTTTTTCATTATATAATGTTGTAAATCTTCATCTGTAAAACTTAAAAACTATTTAATGCGCTCTTGGTGGTTCCAAACTAACATAAAGGTTGACAGCCTGTATATAAGGAGATGTCAGCAGCTTCTGATAGTTCTCACTCTACCTTCCTTTAATTCTGATGTATTCTTTCTATGGGTTTAGGGAATTTCATGAATCATGACTTCGGTAAGTGTTGAGGTGACTTGATTCTGGACTAGTAAACAGAGAGAAGATATGTATATCTCGTTGCTGCAGAGTAGAAAGGGTGTGTTGTTGCCAATTGCGGCACCAAGAGTATGAGAGAGTGGTTTGGCGGAATCCAGCCCCACAAAATTTCTTCAGTCCCCAAAAACCTTCCAGTATAAAATATAATAATATCGCAGCTTCAAAAGAAAATCTTCTAAATCCCGTTCCAACCAAATAGTCAGCCCTAAGACCTGGTTCCCCGGTATAGAAATTCCTCCCTTGCATGTTGCGTCTGTGTGCTGTATCAGGATTTGACTGTAAAGGCTGTGGAGACAGACTCGTGTAAGTACCGGGGCTCTGGTTTCCTAAAGCTCTACCAAATGTATTGTTTCCCCTTTGCTAAATGTTTACGTATATCCTCTCTAAGTCCAGAATATCCTTTGATTGTTACGTACATAATTTCCATGTGCAAAAAAAAAGTTGTATTGAGTGTTTATTCAAATCCAAGTAAATTTGTAATTTAGCTTGCCATTAAGAAGTTCATTAGTGTTGTGACGAAAGTCACGTAAGTCGCTTTTAGTAAGAAGTAGCTTTCCTAGTGATAGTAAAAGGAACGATGATTAACATTACTAAGATGGTCGTAGCTGCCAATGTAATATATTATAAATGGTTTACTATTCCAACATGTTGATCAGTAAGACACATGTGCAACGCTTGGGTACCTTTACTGTGAAGAGACCTTGTTGGCCTAGTGGAACAAGTTAAATTATTGCGTGTGCGTGACAGCGAGGAGAGAGGCCTCGCGGGTAGAGTTAAGAGAAAGATAAGAGCTTTGTGACTAGATTGCTGGTGATTATGTAGGATAATCTTAGTAGAAGAGAGACTCGAGGAAAAAGTCTTGCAATAAGTTTCACAAAAGTGTGCATAAAGGGGAGCAACATTAAAAGGAATCTTACACACACACACACACACACACGCACACACACACACACAGTCATGGAGAAGATTATCAGGAGGAGAGTGGTGGAGCACCTGGAACGGAACAAGAGTATAAATGCCAACCAGCACGGATTCATGGAAGGCAAATCCTGTGTCACAAACATTCTGAAGTTTTATGATAAAGTAACAGAAGTAAGACACCAGAGAGAGGGGTGGGTTGATTGCATCTTCTTGGACTGCAAGAAGGCCTTCGACACAGTTCCTCACAAGAGATTAGTGCAGAAGCTAGAGGATCAGGAGCGTATAGCAGGAAGGGCACTACAATGGATCAGAGAATACCTGACAGGGAGGCAACAACGAGTCATGGTACGTGACGAGGTATCACAGTGGGCACCTGTGACGAGCGGGATACCACAGGGGTCGGTCCTAGGACCAGTGCTATTTTTGGTATGGAATGGAGGGTTTAGACTCAGAAGTGTCCCTGTTCGCAGATGATGTAAAGTTAATGAGGAGAATTAAATCAGATGAGGATCAGGCAGGACTTCAAAGAGACCTGGACAGGCTGGGCACCTGGTCCAGCAACTGGCTTCTCGAATTTAACCCCGCCAAATGCAAAGTCATGAAGATCGGGGAAGGGCAAAGAAGACCGGTGATGGAGTATAGGATATATGGCCAAAGACTGCAAACCTCGCTCAAGGAGAAAGATCTTGGGGTGAATATAACACCGAGCACGTCTTCGGAAGCACACATCAACCAGATAACTGCTGCAGCATATGGGCGCCTGACAGACCTGAGAACAGCGTTCCGATACTTTAGTAAGGAATCGTTCACGACACTGTACACCATATACGTCAGGCCCATACTGGAGTACGCAGCTCTTGTTTGAAACCCACACTTGATCAAGCACGTCAAGAAAAGAAAGGAAGTGCAAAGGTTTGCGACAAGGTTAGTTCCAGAGCTAAGGGGGATGTCCTACGAAGAAAGGTTAAGGGAAATCGGCCTGACGACACTGGAGGACAGGAGGGTTAGGGGGAGACATGATAACGACATACAGAATACTGCTTGGAAAAGACAAGGTGGACAGAGACAGTATGTTCCAGAGATGGGACACAGAAACATGGGGTCATAATTGGAAGTTGAGGACTCAGATGAGTCAAAGAGATGTTAGGAAGTATTTCTTCAGTCATAAGGCAGTCAGGAAATGGAATAGCCTAGCAAGTGAAGTAATGGAGGAAGGAACCATACATAGCTTTAAGATGAGGTATGATAAAGCTCATGGAGCAGAGAGAGAGAGGACCTAGTAGCACTCAGTAAAGAGGCGGGGCCAGGAGCTGAGTCTAGGACCCTGCAACCACAAATAGTTGAGTACACACACACACACACATACGGGATATGATAACGACATACATAATATTGAGAGGAATCAACAAGGTGGTCAGAGACAGGATGTTCCAGAGATGGGACACAGCAACATGGGATCGTAGTTGGAAGTTGAAGACTCGGATGAATCACAGGGATATTAGGAAGTATTTCTTCAGTCACAGAGTTGTCACGAAGTGGAATAGTCTGGTAAGTGATGTAGTTGAGGCAGCATCAATACATAGCTTTAAGAAGAGGTATGATAAATCTCATGGAGCAGGAAGAGTAACCTAGTAGCGACTAGTGAAGAGGCGGGGCCAGGAGCTGTGAATCGACCACTGCAACCACAACTAGGTGAGTACAAATAGGTGAATACACACATACGTACACTCACGCACACTCACGTACACACATCACTAAGAATTCCAAAAAGATAGCCTAGCCATATTTTGACCAAATAATTAGCCTTGTCTGGTGGCCATGAATCTACCCAGGAAAAACTGCCAACCATCCCTTTGATCCCCTAGTTTACTAATTATGACGCCTTCTTGAAAATACTGACAGCTGATATTTTGTGGGTGAGAGAGTGGATGTGAGGGATGAGAAGTGTGGGTGGGAGGGATGAGAAGTGTGGGTGGGAGGGTGTGTATGTTAGAAGTGTGAGCGGCAGTGGGATCGGAGGAGCGTTGGTATTTGGGTGGGATGGGTGTTGGTGTATTAGCAGGAGTGGTATGAGTATATGAACTAGAGGGTTTCGGGTTTGTGTTCGGGAATAGTATAAGTGTAAACGGGAGCGTAGGTGTAAGTGGGAGGAGTGTGGGTGTGCAAGAGCGAGAAATGTGGGAGTGAACAGGAGGAACGAGCATATGAGCGGGAGTGATGTGGGTGTGAGCGGAGGAAAGTGGGTGTGAGCAGCAGAAATGTGGGTGTGAATTGGTTGGGGATGAGTATGAGCGAGAGGAGTGTGAATTGAGCATCTACACATCAACTCTCACATACAACATGAACAGTTATTTAACGACTGGTATACTACATACAACGTACGAGTAAACCAATTGTTGTATTAGAATGGCGGGGTTACCCGCAAATACAGTAGGAGAACACCATCCACAGAGAAAAATTTTAAATAAATAGTGCCCTTCCACCCAGCCCGCAGTTGCTTAATTCTGATATCCAACATCAGCACGCCAGTGGTTACCTAACAGACGGAAATACGGCGCTAGTCACTAAATGTTTAATTACCGAGCGGGTCAACACCTATGACCAGCCGCTAGGAGAACTCTTTTCCAGATGAATTCACATAACGTTTTCACCAAATTGCACGAGCGACGTCTTGGATGACGGGAAGACGACAAGAGGAAAGTAAATGTCATGACCCACTGGATCTAATCTGTGCCAGAGAAAAACAACAGTATTGATAAGCTACCTATTTCCTTAGCCTTCCCTGGGAAAGCTGCAGTTGGCACCACACCCACTGGGTGTGTAACGCTAACAAAGCCTCCGTCACCCTCTCATCGACCACGACTGATGGTGTACGTGTGGTCTTGTAATGCCAGGATATTAGAATGTTTATATTTGCTCTCACGTAATATATTCTCGTGCAGAGGCTCGTTTACCTGAGTGATAGAGAATTTTTCACAATTCTCTCTGCCTTTGCGGCATTTTTGATAGCGTGAGGAACCTCATGATTTTTGAGAAGTGATGAGGGATACGGTGTTTTATTTTTTTTATAGTCTTAGAATAACAATACGTTCCTAATAATCCATTGAGTTTAAATAAAGATATTTCATTCCGTTATATCTGGATGATCTGCGGGTCTGGATGAATGATAGAGTGGGTAGGTTATTAAGCGACTGGGAGGGGAAGGGAATGGAAGTAAAACTGACCTAGCTGCTGCTCTGAATTGAGGTCACTCTGACGTAGGCAGCCATGACAGTTATTATTAACTCAGAATGGGGGAGGAAATGAGGTTGATTTCTCGTAGGCATAGGCATGAGGGACAGAGCATCCATGAGGTCATAAAAGCCAGAGAACGCACATTCTCTCACATATAATAATTTACACTCATCCAGTCTACTTATACTGACTTAATTGCTATTCGGCTGATTTCGGTCTGTGACCAGCTGGGTCATGGTAGGATTGACGTCACGTAGACAGCACATGTACCTCAAAGTGCTGTGTTCCCTAAATATCTGACCTTATGTAAGGTCTTTGTTCCTCTGGTTTTAGCTAAACTTAGCTGTATATTTCTGTAATTAGTGAGTTGTGTTATGATAAAATAACATATAATCATTTCAATCCTTTGGTATTACTTACATGTATAGAGATTACTGATGCATCTATACATTGTACGTATGCATCATACACACAATTATGTATGTATATGATGTTATGCCGAATAGATAAAACTGGTCAATTAGCAAAAACTCATTTAAAATTAAGTCCTTCCTTAAATTTTCTCTTATTCGTTAAAAAGATATATTTTTCTCATTTACGTTAATGTAAAAATTAATAATTTTATACCAAAAGATCCTTAGAAAACTTATCTAACCTTATTATAACAAGCGCAATTTAATTCAGTCTAATCCGACTAAATGTATTTTAGATTTACAATAATTTATTAATAACTGAGTAATAAACAAACACAATGAAATATTTTTTTTCGCTAGGTTCAGATTGATTTTTGCGAAATTTTTGCTTGTCTTATTCAGCAAGATCAGCGTTGCTATTTATGCCAAAATCGCAAGTTTTACCTATTCGGCGCGACATATATATATATATATATATATATATATATATATATATATATATATATATATATATATATATATATATATATATATATATATATATATATATATATATATATATATATATACAGATTCCTCCAGTAGACAAGCTCCTCTCAAAGAACACAAACAGTCCCACTGGGACAAACCGATCATGGAAAAAATCGCCAACACAATGCTCTCCAACGCCTCAGGAAAGGACAAAGCTCGTCTCCTGGCAGTGAAGGCACCACACTCTGGAGATTTCCTGTTAGCTGTTCCCAATTCCTCCTTGGGCACTCGACTAGACCCACAGGCCATTCGGATTGGTGTTGCTCTTCGCCTAACCGCCCCCATCCTCACCGAACATAGGTGTATTTGCGGCAGGGCGACAGCTGATCAATTCGGACTTCATTGTGTCGTGGGTCACACAGCAGAAGAGAAGTATGCCAAGCATGAGGAGGTCAATAACATCATAAAGAGAAGCCTCGCCACAACTCGTTGCTCAGCTCAACGGGAACCCCAAGTGCAGAGGTCTGACGGAAGTCAAAAGCGTCCTGATGGAGCCACTGTGCTACCTTGGAAGGATGGAAAGCAGATTGCCTGGGACTACACATGTGCCGCCACATTGGCAGACACCTACTTGCCATACTCCGTAGTGGAAGGGGGTGGAGCTGCCAGCCACAGGGAGACCCAGAAGATCCGCAGATATGAAGACCTTCCCCATTGCTATAACTTTATCCCAATAGGGTCGGAGACCCTTGGAGCATGGGGCAAGTGTGCTCTAAAGTTCCTCAAAGAGCTGGGTGAAAAGCTCATCATAGAAACCAAGGACCACAGGGCGACCAGCTTCCTCTTTCAGAGACTCAGTGTTGCGATCCAGAGAGGAAATGCCTGCAGCATTCTGGGCACACGGCCCACCGCCGGGGAGCTGGACGAAGTATTCGAGATATAGCTCTGAGTTACATATGTTGTTTTACTTTCTATTGTATCTTTGTGAATGTTTTGTCAATGTATTTTGTCTTTAAATAAAATTTGTATTAAATATAGGGGGTGGTAGGAGAAAATTCTCAAACAGCTTCAGGGAGAACCTTGAGTTTTCTCTTAAGCAAGTTTATTCTTTTCTCTGAGGATGAGGGTCCCCAGGACAGTTCTAGAGGTGGTACCGCCCTGTATATATATATATATATATATATATATATATATATATATATATATATATATATATATATATATATATATATATATATATATATATATATATATATATATATATATATATATATATATATATAGTGTATTATTACTAACTAAAAAAGGCACAATACTGTGACTGGAACGATTCACAAATAACCCTCAAATAGAAGAGAGGAGCTTACGACGATGTTTCGGTCCGGAACGTCGCCGTAAGTTCCTCTCTTCCATGTGCAGGTTATTTGTGTATTTTTAACTCGAGGTGTTAACATTAATGGGAGACAGGTGAATTCTCGGTAGAGGCAACTGATAAAGCAGATGGAAACAGCAGAGGGACACAGCAGCTGAAGAGACAGCAACTGAGGCGACAGCAGCTGAAGAGATAGCTGTTGAAGCAGGCAGAGAGAACAGATGAAGAGACAGATGAGACAGCAGTTGAAAAAACTGATGAAGTAGCAGACGAAGAGACAACACATGAAGAGACAGCAAACAAAGAGAAGCTGATAAAGTGAAAACAGAAGAGGAAATAGTTGACGAAGAGAGAAGAAATTTAAAATAAAGTAGTTGATAAAGAGACAGTAGATAAAAAAAGATTCCAAGAATGACAGAAGGAGATTAAGGTTCAGAAACCACGGAAATAGACACACACTTCACAAAACACCGTAATGTACCACACGGTCCGATGACAAACGCTGAGTGAACAGACAAATGACAAACACAGTACAAATTATCATGTAATAACTATTCACAAAGGATATTATCCTAAAAAAATTAACATAAACACTCCTTCAACAACAAGTATCTCCTGGAAATCGAATTATGCAGCCACAAAACCCAGACATAATTTTCCTTAACGAGACAGCTGCGAGAGTGGACCGACACATTAAACTGTCTGGATACCCGACAGTGGAAAAATCCGAAGGACAATGCAGCGGCGATGCCATTTTTATTAAAAATGGGTTGCCACTCTTCCAACATACCAAAGCGAACAACATACTAGAAGTTGATATAACCAACTTGTTCGACCCCTTGAAGTATAAACTCGTACATTGTACATTCCGCCAAGGCAAAACTCACGTGATTTCAACCTTAATACTCCAGACACTATGCAGGAACATTCCACTAATGCATCCAAGGGACTACAAAGGCCACCACACATTGAAGAAAAAACACTAGACACAGTACTAACCAAAAACTGCGACCTATTCTACTGCATAATGACCTTGGATGATGCTGTGGGCTTAACCACACCCCACACATATCCCGTCTTCAATTCAACCCCTTCCTTATTTCTAAATAACCTCCAGAACGCGATTCTTCCATCTGACTTGACACTCAGTCCACCACCAACGCTGTAGGCAGGAAATGTCAGTTTATATGTTCCCATCATGTATACCAGTGCAGCTTCCTATGGCCATATATATATTCCTGATCGATTCATCCTGCAGGATAAACCCATACGACCTACAATATTCCAATATATACCAACAAGTATGCGAATTAGAACTTTACGGTATTCATTTAGGAAACGAAATGTCTAATAAATGCCATAAACCTGAATCAGTGTCTGATTTTCAGAGAGATAAAAGAAAATGATAACATGCACGCTATAATGAACAAAATATAATACGTTTAATGGCCTCCCAACACTCGAGTTCTTCAAACTACCCACAGAGGAAATAACAGTTTTAATAATCTACATAGAAGCCACGTCAGCTGTAAACTGGAAAAAGAAGTCTATCCTTATATGGGAAACCCCTGGAAAATTCTGGAGGAAAATTTCTCTTCTGGATTCTACAGCTAAACTCATCTCATACCTAAAACACAACTGCTGGGCTTTACTAAAAAAAATCATCTCATAACAAGAAAAATCTGCTAGACTGTAGTACTAAACCCATCCCATACGCTTTAACTCGTCCCATAACTAGACTACACCTGTCTCGTTCTACTAATAAACCCTTTCCATAATTAGAACACAAGAAGATTGATGAAGACGAGGATTAAATAATCAAAGAATGATTCGCATAATCAACAAAATTCACGAGAGATAGAAAGAAATTCTACCCGAGAGAGCAACGGAACACAGCCGACACTTCAACACGTAGTGATCCAGCGTTTATATAAACTTAAGCAGTCTATGACAAGATCATCCAAGTAAGCGACTCAGTACACTTTAGGTAATGGTTGGACCAAAAATAAACCCCCGAGTATTTTAGGAATCAAAGAAAACTAAGTCAAATTCCTTTTATTTATCAATCCCTGCTAAACGTGTAACTGTGTAACTAGCAACAGGTTCTCTCCCAGAAGAGTTCCAGCAGCCTAAAATAATGTTCATTCTAAAGTCAAGTAGAAAAACATATTTCACGAAAGTGTCGTCTTGTTCACACCATCATTGATAAAAAAATCTCTTGACTTGATTTTATTTCAAACAGAATTAATTATATATTGAAATACCGCCACCTTTGTAACTAGGATGTAATTAGTATTTTTAGTATTCTCGCCGAACGGAAGGTTCGAAATTATGTCAAGCCAATCCTAAAACTAACAAGTCAGTGCGTTATCCACTGTACCCTACCGGCCTAATAAGTTTCACCCAACAATGTGCATTTCTATACACCATAGGAAGGCTAGCATAATCCCAACTGTGACCAGAAAAGTGGATTTTTACAGACTAATTTTACACTATTATGGCTACGAGGTACTCTGCCTCAAGTTCCTTTAAATACGTTATGAAAATCATTTGGAAGAATGAAATCTTAGCGCTGATATCTCGGTTTACCAAGACACCGTGAGTGTCATATAAGAGTGCTAAGGTTGACTCCAGTAAAGGTACAACTCGACAATGAGCCCCACTTCTGACCTGGGACTAAAGATTCAGGCTCAAGCGCTTGCTGCCATTTTGGGTAATGTTGACCCCTATCTGTTTGCTTATGCGAGAGGCATCCAAATTTCTGTCTGACTTCTGCCACTTGGTGATTTAGTCGTTACTGGAAGTCAGTGGAAGACCGAGAACAGTCGAGTCCCGTATCTTGGTTTTAGAGACAATTGGAATGTCGAGGCAAAATATTAAAGGCCTCTTCATGACTTACGAAATAACACGATTGCAAACAGACCACGGTATGTGGTTTATTAAAGACCTATGATTTTTTTCTTAAGAATTATTTTTTTCTTTATTCTGTGAATGTGAGACATAGACAAAGAATCCTAAAAATGATAAGATGACCTAATTCATTCATTGCTCAACTTACCAATGTTTCACCTTTGTACCCAAGCAGATTTTAGGCTGGAGCATAACGGCTGCCTGGCTCGTTATTGAAAGATGTAACATAGTTATAAGGGATCCAGCTCTGTGGGAGGATTCTGAGGAATCGTTTGTAAATATTATGCCTACGTTAACAGACCCATTCAAGGATCACCAAACACAACGAAAGGAACAAGTGAAACACTTGGGAATAATTATGTCAACGGACCTTTCTTACAAAGAATATAATAAGACAAAAATAACGACAGCCAGGAGGATAACGGGGTGGCTATTGAGAACTTTTAAAACAAGGGAAATAATGACAGTGGTGACACTTTTCAAATCGCTAGTGCTCCCATTCAAGGGATGAGAAATGCCAGAGCTTGAACAAATAGAGATAGTTTACGGTCCACATAGAGCCAGTAAAGCACTTAAATTACTGGGAACACATTAAAGTATTGAACATGTACTCATTAGAGAGGAGGAGAGAGAGATACATGATAATATATACCTGGAAAGTACTCGAGGGCCTGGTCCCAAATGCTATAACATCATACTGGGGCGAGACATATGGGAGAAAGTGCAAAATAAACTCAATGAAAAGCAGGGGTGCAGTGGGAACATTAAGGGAACACTATATCAACATTCCTTACTCCAAATTACTTAACATCTTACCAGAAGATATCAGAAACATTGCTAGAACAAGTGTAGAATTCTTCAAGAGAAAACTGGAAAAGTATCTTCACAAGGTGCCAGATCAACCAGGATGTGATGGATATGTGGGACAGTGGGCCTCAATGAGCAACAGCCTGATTGACCAGGCTAGCATCAGACAAATGTGGCCCATGGCCGGGCTCCGAGAACAGTAAGAGTCTCGAAACTCGTATATCAAAGGTATAACGGTAAGGAAAGTGCCTGGATACTGGTGAAGGACACTTAATACAAAGACTTGACGGTATTCTCCCCTTCCTCGGCTCAAACCTGACTGCCAACCAGTCCCAAGGTTGAGAGTCACATGTTAGTAATACGCATCCGAGTCGTTGACACCTGTACTCGAAGGCCCAAGCTTTACCTCAGACACTGCTGACGATTCCGAAACTTCTTTTAATTCAATTCCATACCTGTATGATTCATTGAGCACATGGAATAATGGAGACTAGATCCCCAGTCCTCTAATAGTAAATCAGACACGGTACTTTTGCAACCAGGTGTTGTGCCCACGATTCCTTCAACGTTCCACTCACACAGGCAGACCGTGCATAAAAGAATCTTTACACATACGATCCAGCAATTTCGCAGCGTGGCGAATCCCGCTCTGGCTGGACGACACTCCACACAATATCTGCACTGCCGCAACAGACAATATTTCTTGCACAATATCTCTTTGCAATTTACATAGTGACAAGAACGGGTGTTTACTAATGCAATATTACAATAGTGGGCGAAATATTTGACTACCTGGCAACCAGAACTACTCTGTCGGGGATCACGTTTCGTGTGGGAGGAAGGATAAATGGAGGAGAGTAGAAAGGAGGGAGGGAGGGAGGGAAGGCTTTTTGGAGAGAGGGAGGGCATAGAGAGAGAGAGAGAGAGAGAGAGAGAGAGAGAGAGAGAGAGAGAGAGACAGGGCGGGAGAAAAAGCAAAACAAAAGCAACTTGCGTGGTATCAAGAGTTTCTCCCCTATATGACTTGGTCTCTTGTTTTTTTTTAGCTGACCCTGAGGAATATGCAGATGTTGAGGGAAAAAATAATTAAATTTCCGAGATTTCTCTTGATTTTAATGTAAAATAAACTTGGTACAAATATAGGTCTTATAATTGTTTCAGCTGAAGTTAGACATATAAAAATTAATTTGTAAATAACAGTACTCATTTCATATACTTTCCTCTTGTATTCTCGTTATCCTTCTTCTCATATTTTTCGCTTAATTTTAGAGTTACTCTGCTTATTCTGAACACATCTTTCACCAAAGTCCTATTTTTCTGTCTTTTCTTCCTTCAGAGCGCCTTGGTCCTAGTGACGGGTTCTTAATCCAGGAAAACTGGATCTACTTCCCACATTCTTGGCTAATCTGATTGACTTCTGTTCCCCACGCTGTGTGACCCTACGATTATAATGCTTCTCAGATGAGCCTAATGAGAAGTATAATTCCTTCTAGTACACTAATATAACTACTATTCCTCCAAGCTTCCTCCTTGACTTTCCCTCATCCTCCTTTACCTCATTTTTTTCCTTGTCTCCCCCTTTCACTTTAACTTCCTTTTCCTAGTCCTCTCTTTTCATTTTTACTATCAGTGCATCCCTTTTGTTCCCTTCTCTTTTCCTTCTTCTAATCTTCACTGCAGATGCCCTTCACTTGACCTTCCTTAAGTTTCTTCCTGCTTCTTCCTGTTACACACACAAAACTTTCCATTTACTCTTCGTGTATTTCACATTCCTTCCCTTTCCATTTATATATCCTACTCCACCTTAAATCCCCCATGTTCTCCTGGTCCTCCTCCTCCAACCTCCTCCTTCCACCTGCTCCTTCTCCTTTCAATGTTCCTCTTTCCTCTTGATTTATATTTAATATTTTCTTTCCTTCAACAATTTCCTTCCTTTTTCCCCTTTCTATTAACTTTTCGTTTCCTTTCTCGTTCTCCCTCCTTACTCTCACTTTCTCCATTTTCCCTTCTTTCCTCTCTCCCTACATCTCCTTCCTCCCTCTGTCCCCTCACTTTCACCCTCCGTCCATCTGTCCCTCCCTCCATCCCTCCCTCCCTTCATCCCTCCCTCCCTCCCTCCCTCCATCCCTCCCTCCCTCCCTCACCTTCGCTGGCATTAAAGCTGCTTTTACAGTAAGAAAAGATATTCCCAGGATAATTATGAAGCACTATTATTACTCTTATTATTATTTTTATTTAAGGGGCTGTGTCCCCTATGGGTGTCCCTTACAAGAAGCTGCGTCACTTTAAGAATCCAAGAAAAGGGAAGATAGATCAATTTCCTTGAATCAAGAGCCCCTCAATGGAATTGAGGACCATTCTGAACCTGGATTCAGATCATTATTATTATTCTTGAGTGACTCAGTGACTCAGATCACTGTTATCTTTCTTGTGTAACTCAGTGACTCAGATCACTGTTATCTTTCTTGTGTGACTCAGTGACTAAGATAATTATCATTCTTGTGTGACTCAGCGACTCAGATCACTGTTATCATTCTTGTGTAACTCAGTGACTCAGATCACTGTTATCATTCTTGTGTGACTCAGTGACTCAGATCACTGTTATCATTCTTGTGTAACTCAGTGACTCAGATCACTGTTATCATTCTTGTGTGACTCAGTGACTCAGATCACTGTTATCATTCTTGTGTAACTCAGTGACTCAGATCACTGTTATCATTCTTGTGTGACTCAGTGACTCAGATCACTGTTATCATTCTTGTGTAACTCAGTGACTCAGATCACTGTTATCATTCTTGTGTAACTCAGTGACTCAGATCACTGTTATCATTCTTGTGTGACTCAGTGACTCAGATCACTGTTATCATTCTTGTGTAACTCAGTGACTCAGATCACTGTTATCATTCTTGTGTGACTCAGTGACTCAGATCACTGTTATCATTCTTGTGTAACTCAGTGGCTCAGATCACTGTTATCATTCTTGTGTGACTGACTCAGAAAATAACTTTTTCATATTCACTTTTATTAGGCAACTCCGTTTCCTGGTTAGGCATGTTTTGGTATTGGGGAATAAGGTACAGGGATGGAATTGCGTTTTATGGAGCGTTAAACCTGTGTGAATCTTTCAGCGCTAGGGACGGTAAACGCTCCATACTTCGTTCGGTAATTTCGGTGCGGTCTCTGATCACTCAGGCTGTTGGTGATCGCTTCTAATTCAAAAAAGAAAATGGTTATAATCATAACCATAATTTTAAAAGGGATGGACCGGTAAGCCAGTGGAAGGCCTCGGTCAGATGACCAAAAGCTCCAGCGGCAGGTCATCATATGACTAAGATCCGCGTCGGGAAACACTTGTCCTGTTTCCAGGCACATCTTACCTAACCTAACTTAAAGAAAATGACATGTGTAAGTTTGCAAAGAACGATATTAACATCGGAAATCACATAGGAAAATTGATGTAATGATTCACGGAATCATTTTAACACTGTCACCAACAAATCAAAGAATCGCCTGAATTCAAGCCTCAGCAGTCTTGTGACTTGAACTGATGTAATGATGTGAAGGGAAAAGTTGGTCTGTGGGATGCTGAACAACAGTCTGGGTAATAAATACGCCGAGGGATGGGGAACAAAAGTGTGTGTGTATCGTTCACCCACAGCAGTGGGTGAACAATATATTGTAGGATGTGAAATAACAGTGCGTGGATAATATACTGTGGGATGATGAGACAACAGTGTGTATGGATGATACACAAAAAGAATTATGTTGAACAACCCTGTGTTGGGATGGGGATGGGGAACAAAAGTGTGTGTGTGTCGTTCACCCACAGCAGTGGGTGAACAATACACTGTAGGATGAGAAATAACAGTGTTTAATGATACACTGTGGGATGTAGCAACAGTATGAGTGCATGGATCATACCAACTAGTCGAGATAAGCTGAGAACAGCCCCACTTATGCAACATTTGGGAATCTTTATTGAGGAAACGTTTCGCCAGCCAGTGGCTACTTCAAACTAAAACGGAGGAAAACAGTGGAGACAGAAGAAGCCACTGGCTGGCGAAACGTTTTCTCTGTAAAGATTCCCAGATGTTGCACAGTTGTCTTATTCTTCAACTTTCATCAGTAACAATGAGAATACTGTAAAAAAGATTCTCTCAGTCGTTACAGACGCAGCATCTCTGCTCCGTGGGACTGTATCATACATTTATGAGATATTTACATCATGAGGTATCGTGGGGCTTGATGTTTATATGAACAGCAAAATTACTTAACGTTTATATTTTGAATATGACGATATTTGTATCGACCGGATTTAATGTTTATTCCCTAAATATCGTTGCCGCTTGATGTTTATATAGATGAATTAGAATATTTATATCGTTAGTGTAGATGCCTCTGATTGTTTTTATCATCAGTGTAGAAAGTCCTGAACGTCCGTTTATTTGATATGGAAGTCTTAGATATTTATATGGCTCGTATAGAAACTTCTGGTTGTTATATCGACCTATTGACCTTTGTATCATAAAGACGCCTCTGGTTGTAAATAGCGTCAATACTAAAACCTCGATGTTTATACTACCAATTAAACTCCTTTGGATGTTTATGTTGTATGTATGGATGCCTCTGGATATTTAAGCTCAGAAAAGACACTGATGTGTGGATCGTCACTATGGAAACCCCCTGATCTTTATATCGTCAGTGAAACAAATGATTGATGTCAGGCAATGTGGAACCAAGAACGGGGACTTAGAAACGCAGACTCACGAACACGGAAACTCGGGAATACGGGAACTAAGGAAATACGGGGACTCGTGAATACGGGGACTCAGGAATACGGACTCAGGAATAAGCTTGTGTCATGAGACCCAACTGGGTCATTAGAAACAAAATTACGCCCGAGGAGACGGTGAAATAACCCCTAATGAGGGCCCAGTTTACTTAATAGTGGCTCTTACGGCCATCTGGCACTGACGTCACCACCACTGGACAAGCTGTGCGTTGCCAGAGTTGAAGCGTAGCTCCTGGCTCTGCATCATTGCTATCAAGAGCCTTGCTGTCGATAAGGAGAAATGCGATGACGAAGCTTTCCTTCGAATAACATTTCTCTCTGTGTGGAGCTTTACCGTGGCTTGATAAAGCTTTACACAGAGAGAAACGCTATCACGACAAAAGTATGTGCTGTGTATATGTATACACAGACATTCTACACCGACATGTTGATGTAAAGGACATATGTACAAACATTTAGAGCAAGAGTTCTTAAACTTTTAACGATTATAGATCTCC
>NC_091292.1:22021678-22029178 GCF_038502225.1 Cherax quadricarinatus | reverse complement strand
AAGTGCTGGACACAGTGCACACAACCGAGGAAGAAGTGAAGAGGCTTCTGAGTGAGCTAGATACCTCAAAGGCAATGGGGTATTAAGAGAGGGAGCAGAGGCGCTATGTGTACCCCTAACAACAATATTCAATACATCTATCGAAACAGGGAGATTGCCTGAGGCATGGAAGACAGCAAATGTAGTCCCAGTCTTTAAAAAAGGAGACAGACATGAAGCATTAAACTACAGACCAGTGTCACTGACATGTATAGTATGCAAAATCATGGAGAAGATTATCAGGAGAAGAGTGGTGGAACACCTAGAAAGGAATGATCTCATCAACAGGAGCCAACATGGTTTCAGGGACGGGAAATCCTGTGTCACAAACCTACTGGAGTTCTATGACATGGTGACAGCAGTAAGACAAGAGAGAGAGGGGTGGGTGGATTGCATTTTCTTGGACTGCAACAAGGCGTTTGACACAGTTCCACACAAGAGATTAGTGCAAAAACTGGAGGACCAAGCAGGGATAACAGGGAAGGCACTACAATGGATCAGGGAATACTTGTCAGGAAGACAGCAGCGAGTCATGGTACGTGGCGAGGTGTCAGAGTGGGCACCTGTGACCAGCGGGGTCCCGCAGGGGTCAGTCCTAGGACCAGTGCTGTTTCTGGTATTTGTGAACGACATGACGGAAGGAATAGACTCTGAGGTGTCCCTGTTTGCAGATGACGTGAAGTTGATGAGAAGAATTCACTCGATCGAAGACCAGGCAGAACTACAAAGGGATCTGGACAGGCTGCAGACCTGGTCCAGCAATTGGCTTCTGGAGTTCAATCCCACCAAGTGCAAAGTCATGAAGATTGGGGAAGGGCAAAGAAGGCCGCAGACGGAGTACAGTCTAGGGGGTCAGAGACTACAAACCTCACTCAAGGAAAAAGATCTTGGGGTGAGTATAACACCAGGCACATCTCCTGAAGCGCACATCAACCAAATAACTGCTGCAGCATATGGGCGCCTAGCAAACCTCAGAACAGCATTCCGACATCTTAATAAGGAATCATTCAGGACCCTGTACACCGTGTATGTTAGGCCCATATTGGAGTATGCGGCACCAGTTTGGAACCCACACCTAGCCAAGCACGTGAAGAAACTAGAGAAAGTGCAAAGGTTTGCAACAAGACTAGTCCCAGAGCTAAGAGGTATGTCCTACGAGGAGAGGTTAAGGGAAATCAACCTGACGACACTGGAGGACAGGAGAGATAGGGGGGACATGATAACGACATACAAAATACTGAGAGGAATTGACAAGGTGGACAAAGACAGGATGTTCCAGAGATTGGACACAGTAACAAGGGGACACAGTTGGAAGCTGAAGACACAGATGAATCACAGGGATGTTAGGAAGTATTTCTTCAGCCACAGAGTAGTCAGTAAGTGGAATAGTTTGGGAAGCGATGTAGTGGAGGCAGGATCCATACATAGCTTTAAGCAGAGGTATGATAAAGCTCACGGCTCAGGGAGAGTGACCTAGTAGCGATCAGTGAAGAGGCGGGGCCAGGAGCTCGGACTCGACCCCCGCAACCTCAACTAGGTGAGTACAACTAGGTGAGTACACACACACAAACACACAAACATACACAAACACACACACGCACTAGAGAGTGGACCTATCAGAGACCAGCGAAAAGGCGAGGCCAGGAGCTGTGACTCAACTCCTGCAACCACTTGTAGGCGAGCATAAATAAAGGATAAATATCGGATATACACAAACAGAAACATTAATACTGATCCAAGGAAAGACAATATGAGGCCTAGTGTTGAAAGTCGCATTTTGACACTACCTCGATTACTGTACTTCCTTAGACTGTTATTCTCTGTTTTACCCAATGAAGTACCGTCGCAGGCACTCAAAACACCACCCTCTGAGCATGAGTTCGAGCAACCTGGTATCACCGCGAACCATTCCTGAATCTGAACCCCGGTATCGATACCCGCTTGTGAACTAGTTGTGAACTCGGACACCCTCTTTCACTTCCCACTGAAGTTTGGAAAACATGGTACGTATCACAACTCGCCGAGCGGACATAAGCTATCATGACCCTCTGAACGTGAATTTGTACATATGGTATCATGAACAACTGATTATGAGTTCGAAACCCTGGTGTCACGACCCTGGAACCTAATATCGTACCACCGGTATAACCACCTACTTAGTTGATATCGTTACATTTACGGACCACTGTGCGAAGCGTTAGAATATCCGTATAAATCCTTTGTTGTGCGTCCTCTTAGTGCAAGACAACTGTGATCCAGGTTATTACACTTGCAGTGTGGTAAGCAGCTGTAAAGAATGAAAAAAAAATCCACCTAATTGTTATGTTAATTTAGTGGCAAGACGTGGGTAATGTTCTACTGCTTGCGGACTAATTATAATATGAAATGTTGGGAACTTGGTGTAATTTCCTTTTTTTTTGTTATTTAGTGAAGTGCAAAATGCTGTTTCGTCGGCCATCTACTCCGCTCTCCAGTCTTTTGTGTTTTGTTTCATTAGAGCTTAATCCATCCCCATGTTCCTTATACTTTTCTTTACATCCGTCCCTCATTCATTGTTCCTCTCATTACTCCCTCTCTTTCCTCTTCTCTATATTTTGTTTCTTATATTATCTCTTTCCTATCTTTTCTTTTTCGTCCCTATTACACTTCCCTTAACCATAGCCCATTCCTTGTCATTCGTCTCAATTTTCGTCTCTGCATCTCTCTTTTATTTTATCCATTTCTTAGTTCATATTCCCCTATTCCTCCTCCTCCTCTTCCCACAGCTACATTCATCTCCCCCGTGATACTCACCTGTCCTTGGGGACGTTGACTGCCTCTGCGGTATTGTTAAAGGCCCAGCTGAAATTGACAATGGGTGGATTGGCTAAGACATTGCAGGAGATGCGAGCGTTCTCATGTTTAGCGACACTGTGCTGGGACACTTTGTCGGAGGCGCACACTGGGGCATCTGCACCATCAGGGCCACATCCGCAAACATCCGCACGCCCATTTGTCAAAGGGCCAGATAAGCACCGCCCATCGTCCTCCATTAGCGACACCCACAGGTTACACGACGAGGAAAAAAAACGGAGGAGAGATAAAAAAATGGGTTAGTTGCTTTGCATGAGGCTGATCTGAAAGCACATTTATCGGAATGGGAATGAATGACTTGCCGTCCCTCACAAATGAAAATAAGGCAAAGGTGTAGAACATGTCTTTATTTTCAGGAAGAAAGGTTTGCTCTGCACCTTTGGGTTTTGTTCATTAGTGCCGGCAGAACGTCTTACATTGTTCTTATGAACAACCAAAGACAATTTCCCATTACAAGTACATTTGTAGTTTACATTGTGTATTTAATATAGTTTTAGAAAAGCGACCTGAGAATCTATATTTCTGAAATTAAAACATTTCTTTTTAAACGAAATTCTATAAATGTATCTAACTTTCTCTTTACACCTTGAGTTACAAAGAAACTTATGTGCCTACTTAAGCCTCTTTTTTTGTGCAATCTTAAGTTTCTCATTATTCAGCAGAAGCTTCAGCAAAAGAGTATCGTGAAGATAATTCCTTTCTTCTACTAGACATGTTGAGTCTCAACCACCACACAATGTCTTTCACTCAGTAGAAAGCTTTATCAAGACATAAAATAAAGCCTCATAGGAACCGAAACGTAATTTGAATGTAAGCGAATTCTCTAGTCTATGTATCAACATTACCTTCGCTAGCAGAACAGTATGTGAAACCATACTACCAGTTATGATGCTGAAATAAACATACGTCACTGAAAAAGCTCATACGACGACGCTCACTTTCCCAACAACAAAGACATTTATAAGAGGCATCCCTCAGTATATGACACCAATGACAACCTTAGGCAAAGCTCTCCACAACCTACACAAGTGTCTCTTGAAGGTTAAAACTCAGTGATATGAGCCACTCACCAACTGACGTCGAGTGTAAAGGAAGGTTAACAACGCACTAACCCTTCAAGAGGAGTTTCTTAATGTTGGTGAAGGGCTCTTGATGAAAGGAATTAAAGATGCCTTACCCTTGCTCGGATCAAACCTGATTGCCTCCCTTCCCCAAGACTCTGATTAACCCTAACGGGTTCCCAAATATTTAATTAATATAACTACAACAACAACAGTAACAACAACAACAATAATAATAATAATAATAATAATAATAATAATAATATAGTAATCATTATCATTATAAACATTAACACTATGATTAAAGCGTGTGCATTATGTTGGAACACCCTGTAAAATGAGACACTCACACTTGACGTCAAGGGTGAGAGGCGGAGAGGCTGTGGATCCTTCAGTATTGGTGGCGTGGCAGGTGTAGGTTCCAGCGTTGGAGCGAGCGACCTTCTGCAGTACCAGAGTCATGTTGGACACCAACACCCCCGCTGACGACTCCAGCTGCCCACCCTGCTGCTCACACCACAAAGAAAAGGGAATTGAATTAAAAAGTTGACTTGTTACTGTAAAGGTATTTTGTTTATAATATAAATGAACGAGTAATAGCTGACAGGTGGTGGAATATAGACAATTTTAGCAAAGGAAGCATTTATTTACTCATTCAAACACCCGTCCAGCAAAGAAACGAAGCTCTTAGCATAGTTTTGAAGTATGTCACAGGGATTCGAAATCCAAAACATGGCACCGAATTTATCATCTGTAACTTTTGCTATACAACGATTCCGAACTCCAGAAAGGTTTTAACCGAAGTATTTTAGCTGTGGCACTTTTACAGTCCATTGAATCATCACTCATACAACGCTACATCCAGTAACAGCTAAAGAAAACTTGGCACGTGTCACTATTAGCGTCACCAAGGCTGACAAAGGAGGTGGGGTCGCTACCACGAACTCCACCTATGAATTCATGTTAATTGAGCTACTTGAATAACACCGCCATTGACGAGTAATTCTCCCGAAAAGAGCTGAAGAAATGGACCAGGTTTTTCTCTCACCAACTCCCAAAAAATTATGAACAAGAAAATGTAGGCAAAAGTTGTGCTGTCTTTTCCAAAACCTAGCATATATGGATTACCCAAAACACACAAATCGCAAGCGTTCCTGAGACATAACATCCAGCATTGACAGTGCACCTCACGCCCTGGTAAGCGTTTTGGCAAAACACTTAGACAAACAGCTCGGCTCTGTCAGCAACTCGCTTCTTCGCCACTTTCGAGGTTCATTCAGCAAGATAAACGACATCTACATCAAAAAAAGTAATTAGCTAGCCTAGACGTGACTTACCGCTTCACCTGTTTCCACTCCTTTAAAAAGAAATTTAGTGTAAGATCAAGATAAAATAAAACACAAAAATAATGAAAACAGTCTCTGTAGTGTTTGGCATCGACAAGAGTTGTTTGTGTTGGACGCTGCAGCGTCAACAGTGATGTAAACTCAAGTCCTTCGTCCATCACATCATCAAATATTGCCTAATTCACTGCAGGCACCAAGTATGTAAGTGGTGTCTTGTAAGTCTAAAACATAAGTAAATGGAAGCCTGTAAGTTTAAAATATGTGTAAGTGGTGACCTGTGAGTCTAAAACTGATAAATCAGTGAATGAGTGTCTGAAATGTGTCATCAAAATAAAAAATAGTATGTCACCTAGTATTTTGAAATATGCAAAAAACAAATTATATTAATCAGGAAATCTCTGCGAGGAAAATTTCTTCCGAAAAAATAGATATTTCCTATTATAAAAATTGAGAAACAAATATATTAACCTTGGCTAGACTTGTTGCACAAATAAATAATTGTGGACAAAAGAATTCGAAAAAAATATTATCAGTATAAGATGGCTTACTTGTCATAGGTACTAAGAACAGGTATCCCAACAATAATTCATTACTGACAATATGTTAAATCTATGCTAGGTTCATCCTTAGGTACGTAGCGTCCACATGGAATTCACAACTGATAAACTTATCAAGATACTAGAGAAAATACAACAGTTTGAGCGATATTATTCTCTGTGCTAAAGAGATTAAACTATGAGCAGAGAATAAAGAACTAAATCTGATAACGTTTGATAATCACATGGAGGAATTTGAGAGGGCATGTAAAAGAAAGAAATTAATAGTGAACATAAAATGAGCAAAGAATAAAAGAGTAAAAGATTTAGGCACTGGAAAATTGGATATCAGTTTGAAAAGAGAAAGTGAATAGAGGCAGTGAAAGTATTTACATGTTTGGGAGTGGATGTGTTAGCAGATCTATATGTGAAGATGAATGGTTCAGAGAACCGACATGTTGATAAATTAGACACATGTGCAACTCTTGATTACCTCATTCTCCTCCTGTTCTTCAAGATTCTCCTTTGTATGGACTGATGAAGCCACTGTGTGGCGAAACGTTTCCTCAATAAAGATACCCAAGAGTTACACATGTGTCTAATTTATCAACAGATCTATATATGATTGATTAAATTAACCGTAGAACAGGCGAAGGGAAAATTGTAGTTGAAGTGATAAGGCACCTATGGAAAGAAGTTTATCTATGGAGGTGAAAGTACCAGGGTATAGATAAATAAACCTTTTCATATGGGTGTGAGGCATGGGCTTTAAATGTTGCATAGAGGAGGAAGCTACACTCAGTGGAAATGTAATGTTGGAATGCAATGTGTGCACTGAATATTTTACAAGAAAATAGAAGACAGTGTAAGCTTAGGAAGAGTAGAGTTCAGAGGGAAGAGGAGGGGTTGTTGAAGTGGTTTAGGCGTTTGTAGAAGATATTGCAGAATTGGATAAAGAACAGGGTGTATAAATTCCGGGTAGGAGACGGATGAGATTCTCCCAGGTAGGATTGGAGGATGAGTGCGAATATGGTTTTAAGCGGCAGGGGCTAGAGCATGCAAAAGGGGTGTGTGAACGTTTAATATCATACTGGGTAGAGAATTGTGGTTTTAATGTTTTGAGTGCGTTGGAGTTTGAGCAAAGTAACACTTGTGAAGGGATTCAGGGAAACTGGTTAGCCGGACATGAGTGCTCGAGGCGGGAAGGAAAGAGCATCCACTCTGAAGGAAGAGTGGAGATGTTGCACTTAGAAGGGTTATTTAAATTGCGATGTCCGAGCACTATTGAATTCATTGTAGCTATGCTTCCCCATTGTTTTTTTTGTTTATCCTACCTGGATGGGCGAACACAGTTGTGTAAAGAAAATGTTAACGACGAAGAATATACTCAGAACAGTTGATAAGATAAACAGGTGGGCATTATGAATGAAAAAGTGAGGAAGAAGAAGCATAATAGCGCTTAGTTATGATTATAATAATAATAAAATAATAATAATAATAATAATAATAATAATAATAATAATAATAATAATAATAATAATAATAATAATAATAATAGGAGAGAGTAACCTAGGCAGCAGCTAGTTAAGTAGGGCCAGAAGCTGGGTTTCGATCCCTGCACCAGCAAAAGGAGAGTAAACACACATTAAAATAAAGAAAATTATT